>NW_017234812.1:23485-29669 GCF_000208745.1 Theobroma cacao
TTTGTTTTTCTATCACATTTAACCATTTTTCATCATTTTCTCTTCATTTCTCTTAGAATAAAAATCAGTTCATCATCATTGTACATCAATGCATATTCAGCCAAGGGTGGGTATTGTGAAAATTTCATGCTTTCTTGCCCAATTTAATTTCTATACACATTTAACTAACTAAAACTACCAATTTAACTAAAAATCAAAACCTAAAAATTCCAAAATCTCTCCCCTAGAATTTCAGCCAACCCTTGGTTTCACTTTTTGACCTCTCTCCTCAAGCATTCTTAATGGAAATAAAGGCATAGGAAAGGTAGAAATCAAGCTAAAATAAAAAAAATCTTACTGTTAGACGCGTAAACGGAAGAAAAACGTGATTTTCCCTTTGAATTTTCTAGTTTTCCTTTGTTTTTCTCTTTTCTTCCTTTCGTCTCTATTTCTCTCTTGTTCTTTCCTTACGGCCGGCCAGCACTTAACATGGGGTTTAAATGGGCTGACTTTTTATTAAAAAAAATTAACTCATAAAAAAATGCCATGTGTCACTTTCCCATTGGCTCGTTTTTAAAATTTCATCCATTTATTTCCAAATTTTCACCATACACTTGTCCCACATATCCATAGCTTAGATAAAATTCTCAGACTTATCCAAAGTCTTGGTGGAGTAATTTTTAAAATTTACACTTTTACCCCCGTAAAAGTAAAAAATTACATTTTTGCCCAAAAAAACTGAAAAATTATCCATAGACATATTTTTCATCCCTTATACTCATACCATTCCCCAATTTGTCAGATTTGATCTAAATTCTCTCAAAATCTCAAATGTTGTCCGCGAGTGGTAAAATTACGATTTTACCCTTGAACATCAAAATTTCCAATTTTACCCCAAATGAACCCTCGAACTCCGAACAATCATTTTTAGTCATTCCTGGACTGTAAAATATTAAATTTCATCCTACGATTCTTATTTGAACTAGTTCGAGGTTAAATCAACTCAAGTGTACAATTAGATACAATACCGAGTTTCGTCTATTCTTAAGACTTTTCTAGCGTAATAACATGCTACTCAGTGCATGTATGTCATGACATATGTTTATAGGGTCATGTTTTACATTGAAACATATTATAATTGAATGTTTGCCTTGGGAAACAAGAGGTGAAAGCCATCCATTGGGAAGAAAAGTTTATTTAAAGTCACTAATGTCTTCGAAAGCCTTCTTACTCGCTATAAATGGTTTTATAATCTCATAATTGATTTTAAGTTGAATGTTTTTACCTTTTTGGTTAAAATAGATTATAATTGCACGTTTACCTTAAGAAATGTGAAGCGAAAGCCATCCAATAAGAAGAAAAGTTTATTTATAGTCACTCTTGCCTTCAAAAGCCTTATTACTCACTTTGAATAAGTTTATAATCACATAATTGATTTTGAGTTGAATGTTTTTACATTTTTTGGTTAAAAAAGATTATAATTGAATGGTTGCCTTAGGAAACGTGAAGCGAAAGCCATCCATTGACAGGAAAAGTCCACTTGTAGTCACTCATACCTTCAAAAGCCTTATTACTCACTTTGAATGGTTTTATAATCTCATAAATGATTGAAAGTTGTATTTTTTTTCATTTTTAGTTAAAACAGATTATAATTGAATGTTTTCTTTGGGAAATGTGAGGCGAAAGTCGTCCATTGACAAGAAAAGTTTATTTAAAGTCGCTCATGCCCTTGAAAGCCATATTACTCACTATAAATGGTTTTAAAATCTGATAATAGATTTTAAATTGAATTTTTATACATTTTTGGTTAAAACAGATTATAATTGAATGTTTACCTCAGGAAACGTGAAGCAAAAGCCATCCATTTACAACAAAAGTTTATTTATAGGACTCATGCCTTCAAAAGCCTTATTACTCACTTTGAATGGTTTTATAATCTCATAATTGATTTTAAGTTAAATTTGTTTACATTTTTTCATTAAAACATATTATAATTGAATGTTTACATCAGGAAACATGGAGCGAAAGCCATCCACTAACAAGAAATGTCCATTTGTGGTCACTCATGCTTTCGAAAGCCTTATTACTTGCTATAAATGGTTTTATAATCTCATAATTGATTTTAAGTTGAATTTTCTTACCTTTTTTGGATAAAACAATTATAATTGAATATTTGCCTCAGGAAACGTGAACTGAAAGCCATCCATTAACACGAAAAGTCCGTTTGTAGTCACTCACACCTTCGAAAGCCTTATTACTTGCTTTAAATGATTTTATAATCTCATATTTGATTTTGTCACGACCCGGAACTCCCATCGGGCCCATGACAACCGTCGCGACGTCCCGTTAGGCACTTATTTCCCGAAATGTTGATCGAAACCTCACAAGGCTTAGCATCAGCTTTCGCATCTCCCTGGTGAGCGACAGTTATTAAATCTCTCATTTCAAGAAATCTTAAGTCATTTCCAAATCAAAACAATATAATATTATTTTCTGGCTCACAGAAGCATCTTCGTAATTTTTCTTCAAAAATACCAAAACTTTAAAGCAGATAACTGAAGTATAAAATTACTTTTACAATAACACGTGGGCCCCCAACTGACCAAGAAGGTGTAGGGCTACGAACCCTTACTTTCTAGGATGCAACTCCGAGATTAATTCCTGTCTTAATCAACTATCAACAAACTGTCCCGAGCCTAAAAAATGGATAGGAAGAGGGGTGAGATTACATAATCCCAGTGAGTAAACAGACAACATCTAAACTATCTAAAGGAGAGTAAATTGAGACGAATTAAAATATTTTTTTCCAATATATGTTTCATAACATGAATATTCAGTTTACTCAATTAATCAACATGGCTTATATATCTCACAAAAATTTGGCTCTTGCCAAAATCATTCCTGAGGATGCCTTGGCCTAGGCATCTGATTGAGACCACCAAGGCTGTTAAATGTCTTTACATCCGAAATTCTAGCCATGCCTTGGCGTTGGCTGAGTCTCACTCTCACGTGGTGGTCCACGTGAAGTGCACTCAAATCTTACCTCTAGAGAAACCCTCCACACGGCTCTCCGATAGAGGTAAGGTATATCTGATTCTGTGCCCTCTTTCTTAGGTTGGTCCACAGAACCTCCACTGCAAGGATTATGGATTATTTTATCTACCACCTGATTTATAAAATCTTTATCTGCATGAAATGGCAATTTATCGCAATCTAACCTCTCAAGGCTGAATACGTAGTATATATAATTTTGATACAAATACCGACTTTGCCATTCATGCTCACATATTGCTATAAGCCATATAATTTAAAACACAATTTATAACACAAGCAGGCAATCTCCAATTACTCTATTTTCAAAACCAGTATTCAATTTTCTAGAAAATTTATAAAATCATAATTTCTCCTAAAACATAGCAATTTACCATTTAAACCCATTTTTTATAAAATCACACAATTGTATAAAACTACGCTAGATAATTAAGACGATAATAAGTTTACTCATAGTATTAGGAGTAGAAATACTCCTATTTTTAGTCCGCGAGTACAGTCCTTTACCTATATCCAATGGCTCACCACCTAGCCATAATCCATGTCACATATTCCAATTAAATTGTGTCTAATAGTCATAAGCTATTTCAGGCTCGATATATATGCATGATATGAAATGAAAAATGCACGGGTAGCCATCTAGACTCGGTATTGGCCTAAGTCTATTTTTCATCAGATAAATTGGCCAATGCGTTCAATTTCACTCCAACTTGCTCCATTTCTTTTCCAATCCCTCAATTCACCAAAGACTATTATTTCTTAATCAAATCACCTAGAATAACATCTCATTCTTCCTCATTATTCACTTAGAGAATTCGACTATTGATGGGCACCAAACCTTTGGTGGTTTTCTTCACTTGTTTTCATGCTACACATCATTAATCACCTAAAAACACTAACATACCTAAAAATCAAACCAATCCAAGATCATTTTCTCTCCATACCCATTTTGACCAGCCATGAATTCACCATGAAAGCATGCTTTTCAACCATGGAAATTAAGGAGAGATGCATGGGTAAGGTAAATCACTAGCAAAATCAAAGAAATTTTACCTTTGCTTGATCAAATCCTTGAATTCTAACACTTTCTCTTTGATTTTTCCCACCTAGGGTTTCTTCTTTCTTGGTTTCTCTTCTCTTCTGGTTTGGCCGACCACTATGGGAGAAATGGGCTGATTTTTATGCCTTTTTTATAAAGAAACAATAAAATAATAAAAGCATGACACATGACATTTCTTTATTGGTTTAAATTTTAAATATTTGACTTTTAATTCTTTAATTCTCCACCACACATTTCTCATGTTTATCCATTTCCATGATGAATAAAATCCCTTGGTCTTGACAAGTGTCTGGGGTGAAAATTTACCGTTTTGCCCCCGGGTGGCAAAATTACCATTTCGCCCCTATACTCTAAATTATACCAAAATTAAAATTTTTCACTTCTAAACCTCAAATCATACTCCAATAAGTCAAATGGGGCCAAAAAAATCTTTTCTAAAAATTCTCATTTTGTTCCCAAGTGACAAATGACCATTTTGCCCTTAGATAGTGAAAATTTCAGTTTGACTCCAAATTGATCATCGAACTCCAAATTACCATTTTGAGTCATCCTTGGACTGTGAAACTCTTAATTTTACCTTAAAATTCCTATTTGAGCTAGTTCGAGGCTTAATCGACTTAATGGTACTATTAGGGGCAATATTATCTTTTAACGATTTCTCGAACTTTCTAAATATGCAAACATTATATTGAGCATGTAAATGACGTCGTAATTATTTTCTAAAACAGGGTTTGACAGATTTTAAGTTGAATTTTTTTTACATTTTTCTAGTTAAAATATATTATAATTGAATAATTACCTCTAAAAACGTGATGCGAAAGCCATCCATTGGTAAGAAAAGTCCGTTTATAGTTACCCATGCCTTCAAAAGCCTTATTACTCGCTTTAAATGGTTTTAAGTTGAATTTCGGTACAATTTTACTTAAAACAGATTATAATTGAATGTTTGCCTTAGGAAACGGGAAGCGAAAGCCAAACATTGACACGAAAAGTTCATTTGTAGTCACTCATGCCTTCAAAAGCCTAATTACTTGCTTTAATATATTTTTATAATCTCATAATTGATTTTAAGTTGAATGTTTTTATATTTTTTGGCTAAAACGGATTATAATTGAATGTTTGGCTTGAGAAACGTGAAGTGAAATCCATCCATTAAGAAGAAAAGTTCATTTATAATCACTCATGCCTTCGAAAGCCTTATTACTCACTTTAAATGGTTTTATAACCTCATAATTGATTTTAAGTTCAAGTTTTTTACATTTTTTGTGAAAACAGATTGTAATTAATGTTTACCTCGGGAAACGTGAAGCAAATGGCACCATTGACAAGAAAAGTTTATTTAAAGTCACTTATGCCTTCGAAAGCCTTATTAGTCGCTTTAAATGGTTTTACAATCTTATAATTGCTTTTAAGTTGAATTTTTGTATATTTTTGGTTAAAATAGATTATAATTGAATGTTTACCTAGAGAAACGTGAGGCGAAAGCAATCCATTTGAAATACCCCATACTTTGATATGGTGATAAATAAAGTTGATCGAATGCAAATTGAGGTCAATTAAAATGTTTAGAAGTGATAAAAGACGAAAGGAGTAGTTTAGGATAAAATGTTTCGCAAGTGAGAAAATAATAATAAAATAATAATAATTTTATCGGAGGAGAATTTGTGAGATAAAAGGCGATTTGGAAGTCAAGTGAGGCATAATAAGGTATTTTGGGTACCAAGGAGACAAGATAAAATTTTTAGAATAAAATAATATTTTATTAATAAAATAATATTAAAATATTAATATTTAGCCGGATGTCGAAGTCAATCAAGAAGGAGGATCATATGGTTGATCCAAGTGGGGGAGAAGATGACAAGCCCGACTCTACAGAAATATTTGTGATGACATACATGTGGTGGATAGCATGTTTACATGCTAAGAGAGTCTTGAAAAATTTACAAAAGTCGGTATTGTACCTAGAGGTACAATAAAGTTGATTTAAGCCTCGAACTAGATCAAATAGAGAATTTACAATGAAATTAAGAATTTTAAAGTCCCAGAATGGGTTAATATGGTGATTCGGAGTTCGAGGATCAATTTGGAGTCAAA
>NW_017234812.1:32351-34114 GCF_000208745.1 Theobroma cacao
ATATATTTTCTGCTTACCTATTACATTTTTAGCAAGTTTTGAGATTTTTGACGAAAAATTACGAAAATGCCCCTATGAGCAAGAAAATAATATTTTATTGTTCTTATTTGAAAATGACTTATGATTTTTTTAAATGCGAGATTTTATAATTGTTGCTCACCGGGGAGATGCGAAAGTTGATGCTAAGCCTTATGGGGTTTCGATAGGCATTCGGGGTGAAGAATGTCTGTCGAGGCCTCGTGGCGGTTGTCACGGGCTCGATGGGGAGTTTCGGGTCGTGACACCATTGATAAGAAAAGTTTATTTAAACTCACTCATGCCTTTGAAAGCCTTATTAGTCACTTTAAATAGTTTTATAATCTCATAATTGCTTTTAAGTTGAATTTTATTTCCATTTTATATTAAAACTGATTATAATTGAATGTTTACCTTAGGAAACATGAAGTGAAAGTCATCCATTGGTAAGAAAAGTCCATTTATAGTCACTCATGCCTTCGAAAACCTTATCACTCGCTCTAAATGGTTTCATAAACTTATAATTAAATTTAAGTTCAATTTTTTATATTTTTGGTTAAAACAGATAATAATTGAATGTTTGCTCTAGGAAATGTGAGGCGAAAGCCATCCATTGACAAGAAAAGTTTATTTAAAGTTACTCATGCCTTTGAAAGCCATATTACCTCTATAAATGGTTTTATAATCTCATAATTGATTTTAAGTTGAATTTGTTTATATTTTTTGGTTAACACAGATTATAATTGAATATTTACCTCAGGAAACGTGAAGCGAAGTCATCCAGTGACAAGAAAAGTCCATTTGTTGTCACTCTTGCCTTTGAAAGCCTTATTACTCGTTATAAATGGTTTTATAATCTCATAATTGATTTTAAGTTGAATTTTTTTACATTTTTTAGTTAAAATAGATTATAATTGAATGTTTGCCTCAGGAAACGTGAAGCGAAAGCCATCTATTGACACGTAAAGTCCATTTGTAGTCACTTATGGCCTTGAAAGCCTTATTACTTGCTTGAAATGGTTTTATAATCTCATAATTGATTTTAAGTTGAATTTTTTTACATTTTTCTTATTAAAACAAATTATGATTGAATATTTACCTTGGGAAACGTGATGCGAAAGCCATCCATTGGCCAGAAAAGTCCATTTATAGTCTCTCTGCCTTCGAAAGCCTTACTACTCAGTCTAAATGGTTTTATAATCTCATAATTGATTTTACGTTAAATTTTTTTACCTTTTTGGTTAAAACAGACTATAATTGAGTATTTGCCTTGAGAAACATAAAGCGAAAGCCATCTATGGTGAAGAAAAGCTCATTTACAGTCACTCACGCCTTTGAAAGCTTTATTACTTACTTTAAATGGTTTTATAATCTTATAATTGATTTTAAGTTGAATTGTTTTTATGTTTTTGGTTAAAACAAATTATAATTGAATGTTTACCTTGGGAAACATGACGCGAATGTCATGTATTGACAAGAAAAGTTCATTTGCAGTCACTCATGCCTTCAAAAGCCTTATTACTCACTTTAAATAGTTTTATAATCTTATAAATTACTTTAAATTGAATTTTTTTAATTTTCATTAAAATTAATAATAATTGGATGCTTACCTCTCAAGAAACGTGAAGCGAAAGGCATTCATTGACAAGAAAAGTCTATTTATAGTCACTCATGCCTTCAAAAGCCCTATTACTCACTATAAATGGTTTTATAACCTCATAATTGATTTTAAGTTCAATTTTCTTACA
>NW_017234813.1:0-5428 GCF_000208745.1 Theobroma cacao
TCGCGTTTAAGCCATTTTAGGCTATTGCATTTCATACCATGCATTAGTATAGGATTTAAGTGAATTATATAGTGATTTAGCATCAATGTGGTGAATTGTGTAATTTTTGGAATGTGTTTAGGAGGAGAGCCTTCCGGTAAAGGCAAAGAAGTCGTACTCGATAAACAGTGATCGGGGCACCTAAAAAGCAATTAGTTTGTATAAATGGTGAGTAAACCTATTATTATTGTAAATTATCTAGAGTTTATTTTTAAATTATCTTCATGGATTTTATGAAATGAAAATGAGATTAAAATGGGATTTTTGATGTTTTAAAAATAAATGTGATAAATAAAAATATATTGTATTGATTATGAAATTGAGTAATTGGAGGTTGTCAATTATTTTGAAATATATATTTTCCTATGAATGGCTTATGATATATGAGTATATGTGGCTATATGTTATAATCGCATTGGGAATTTATGTAAGTTGTCTTTTACTACGCAGACTGGGTAAATAAATAAAAACCACGTTATACTATCAAAATTTTATTAAAATTGGTGGGTTTAGTCACTACAGTGACGGGTTTTCGTGAACTGCCTATTAAAGGGGTACGGTAAACCCGGTTACATAGTTACTCCAGTTGTAGAGACGAGGAGGGTAACTCACGGGGAAGTGTTAGAGCTCACTTCACGTCGAACCCCCATGTGAATGTGTAACTCAGCCAACGCCAAGGAACGACTTGTTTTCAAAACTAGAATGTGTTTAACATGTAAATATCTTAACAACCTTGGCGGACTCGGTTAGATGCCTCGGTCAAGGTATGCCCAAGGATTAGTTTTTGGCTTGAGCCCTGTTTTTAATAAAAGTCATAAGCCTTAACAATTGTTTTGGTAAATTACAAATATTTTATGGTTTAAGAAATAAATTGAAAACCTTATGAAATGGTTTGTAATTTGTTGTTTAAACTTGCCTCCATTTTACTCACCTTTAGATATTTATAATAATGTCTGTTTACTCATTGGGATTGCAAAATCTCACCCACCTCCTTTCCAAATATTTCAAGCCTGTGGTAGCTTGTAGATACCCGATTTTATCAAGGATTCCAGTTGACCCCTCTATTTCACAAACAGTAGGTTACTATCACCAACACTTGGTGTATTTAGGGACCACTTGTCATTGTAATTATTATTGTACATTATAACTTTGTAAATTATTGTATGTATGAATTTGTTTTACTTCCACATTACAAAAGATTTTTACACGTGTTTCTATAAATATTATTTTATATAAAAATGCTATATTTTAATCAATATTTTGAATAGTAATATTTGTCTATAAATCCTTTTAAAATAATTTTGTCTTTTGATTTACTTGAGCCGAAAACGACTGGTAATTGTTTAAAACGGAATGTTTAACAACGATTGCTCACAGGAAAGGCAAGAAACTGATACGTAAGCCTTGCGGGGTTTCGATTGACATTTTGGGTAATGAGTGTAAATCGGGACGTTGCGGCGGTTGTCATGGCCCCGAAGGAGGTTCCGGGTCGTGACACAAATCCTTGGTCTATGCTAAATTCCCTTTGTCAAGTAGCATTCAAAGACTAACTCAATCTAATTGTTGATCAAGCAATTAGAAGCAATAAGAATTTATTTGAAATAAACAACACAATACCCATTAATATTGAGTAAAAGGAAATTAAAGTATCGAAACTACAATTAGAGATTAACCACAATCCTAGGAATAGAAATTTAGTTCAACATATTTAATGCAAAACCTAATATTTCCAAAAAAATGTTCATTTCTACAGTAAAGAAGAGAGAGAGAGAGAGAGAGAGAGAGAGAGAGATGAAACTACTGTGAGAAAGGTAAGCTGATGTGGATGATATAGCTCCCAAGAAAATCCTTCACTTCTTTTCTCCCTTTTCCTCTTTTGTGTAGACCAAATCCCTAACGTTTTTCTATTTTTGATGATAAATTGCTCACAGTCTTTCCCCTTTCCTTTTTCCTAAAAAAACCTCTCTTTTAAAACCTTTAAAAGGGACCCTCTAATCTAGAAAATTGGAGGGTCCACATTGCTTAACTTGGGGTTGTAATACTGAGGGTTTAGTGCTATAGTGTTGAGTTCACTGCCAAAGGCAATGTTTATAGTGTTGGATAGCAATGTAGTGTTGAGAGCTTGGTGCTGCAATGCTGGAGGTTTTGTTTGGCGAAGGGGGATAGTGCTGCAGTGTTGGGCTTGCTGTTTCCATGCTTTCTTCCTTCAAACTGCCTAGTGCAAAGCTGCTGTGATCAAGCTATTTCTAATGCGATTCTGACAATACTTAGATTAAAATTAGGCAAGATGATAAATATGAAAGTTATAGCCCTTTCTCTTAGCTTTTCAATGGTCTAAGAATCACATTTATTGGACTTCTGTAGCTTGTGTTATATCTGAAATACCACTTCATGTTTGGTGAAGTCTGCACCTGACCAACTTGTGCAATTCCTTGCCACTTGATCCATTCTCTTTTGAGGACCTTAAAAACATAGGAACTAAATCAACCATAGCTAAAAATAGGCATTTTTACCATACAAAAGAACTAAAATAACTTGAAATAAGCTAGCTCAATCATGAGTTAACTAATTAAAAAAACCAAAGAAAACTACTGACAACTTTGCCTAAACTCAAAGACTTAGTCATTTTATCACTCAAAATATGGCAAAATAACTCTATATAATAGAGTTATCAGTCCTCAATATTATAACCTCTTATAATATAGACCTTAGCACTTAATTAAACCATTTTAATTAAGTCCATATTAGTTAATTAAACTAGTTTATGATTTAAGTCCAACATAAATCGTGACATTCTCAATTAATACATAATGCAACTTTATGTGTGTGACCCATTAAGTTCCTAATATGTTAGCAATGAAATTGAATTATTAATCTTTATTGATTCATTTAAATGAATCCAATTCATATTAAATTAATCAATTCAATTCCATAGACCAAGATTGGCATCTCGTAATACATTATGGCCACCCACTTGTTAAGAGAGTTAAAGGGTTCTTTGATAACTTTTCAGTGTACAGTCTATCAATGTAATTCATTCCTTCATCATATATCTTAGAGATGATAAGAGCTTGGTGTAGTGTCTTCTTTTATTGACCTACAGATTTGTTCCTGTAGTTAGATCATTAGCTTTATAGAGACTTATGAAACTCATTTCATAAACTCTCAATCAACTTGGCCATGAATTTGATTAAGCTAATATCAACTAAGAAATAATTAGATATTTCCCCTTGAATCACTAAGGGTGATGATTGTTATCTTGATTATTCATTTGCCTTCATATGATTCATACTATGCTTAAAAGCATCTCAATTTGGCATCCTTGGTAAGACTTATAGGGATGAAATCAAAGTATAATACTCCATAAATAAGACAACCTAGTGTCTCAAGTTTAAGGAGTAGTTACACTACTGACACATGAGAAGTATTGCATAGATATTAGAGTGAGATACAAAATGCACTTCTCATGTTGAGTCATGTTTAGTGAACTTGCTGTCCCATGGCAAGCACCTACATGCTAGTTCCAAGTATATCTATACTTCAACCTATAAGAGTGGTTGCTTACTTCACAAGTAAGGAACATAGCACATGCCAATCTTTAAGCATTATTGATGCCTTGTCTCAATAATACAATGATCAGGAACTTTACAGAACAATGCTTTCATGCATAAAGATCTCATAATTGTATCACAATATAATTCCTTTGTTAGGCATATATAGTTCCTTGGGCTTTATCTACATAAGTATAAAAAGTAATTAAATTACAAACTTATGGATAAAGAACTACCTCAATGTTGTTATAAATAACAAAATGTCATACATGAATATCTCAAATGTAATTCCCATACAACCCTAGATTGGCTTGTAGGGCTCATACCAACATTAATATACTAATTTTTGATTCCTTTACTTGACTGGTTCCCTCATAATACTTTTCTAATGTGTATCAAATTTCTTTTGCTAAGGAACACATAACTAATTTATTAAATTCATTCTCACTAAGAGCACATAAAATAGCTATTGCAGCTTTGTGATTCAACCATACCAACTTTTTGTCTTTGTTATCAGCAGCTTTTGTGGGAATGTGAGATCCATCAACAATAATATCCCAAAGATTTAAACCAATAGCTTGTATAAAATTTTTAAACCTCATTCCCTAAAATGAGTAGTTCTCCCTTTTAAACAAATGAGGCTGCATCATGGATTATCCTTTACCAATAAAGCTTGATGATGATACCATGGCTGTTACTTTAAGCTTTTTGTACAGGATCTCTCAAAGGTAGTTAAACCAGTAAAGAACTTGAGAACTTGCTCTCATACCAATTGTTAGAAAAGATAAGCTTAAAGTAAAACTACTAAGAAGGGGTGAATTGGTTGTTAAGTAAAAATTCTCCTTTTTTCAAAAATCAATTCAACTGTGAAACAATAAAATAATAAAATAGAGTTTAACTTAATGAGTAAAGACCAACAAAGTAAAAAGGGACTTTGTAAGATTTTAATAAAGATTCAACCTTCTAATGTCTACGTTCTCTCCTTTGATAGCCTAAAGAGTTTGAATCCACTGTCATCTTGTCTTTTCAATAAGGTCAGGTATAACCTTTAGAACATGCCTTTTATAAAACAAGGCGTGACCTTTATAACTTGCCGTTTGCAAGGTTAGGCGTAACTTCTACCAAGAAATTACTATTTCAAGTTAAAGCACAACCTTTGCACAAGAATAATCTTTTTAAAGGATTAGGTGAAAACTCTATGATATAGAGTTAATTGGTCTCAATTTTGATAGTAAATTGGCTCAGTTCTTGTAGTAATGTATAGAAATTAAATAAGTTTTATTTAATTATTTTAAGTTAGTTAATTAGGTGAGTCAATCTAATCTTAGTTAATCTTGTGTTTAAATTGATGATTATGTGCCTAAGATAAGTTGCTATGATTTATTTGTGCCTTTGTAGGTGCTTATTGAATAAGGACTTTTAATGGAAGAATGAGGGAAATTATGAGATGCAGACTGTCACGACCCGAAACCTCCCTCAGGCCCATGACAATCGCCGTTACGTCCCGATTGACACTCATTATCCGGAATGCCAACCGGAACCCCGCAAGGCTTACATATCAGTTTTTTTTTTCCTTTCCTGTGAGCAATCATTGTTAAATATCGAGTTTTTAGAGAATATACACTATTTGAGATAAAAAACAATCAAAATAAAATTTTCGCCACACAAGGGTATTTTGGTCATTTTTTTCTCAAAAATTTTGAAACTGGCTAAAACGTAATATACAAGTACAAAAATACATAATTCATATTCAAAATGAGTTTAAAAGTCTAAAATCTTCATTTAAAACGAAATTACGATTATTTGAATATAATAAGAAAATAAAAGAAATATTAAGG
>NW_017234813.1:10763-33988 GCF_000208745.1 Theobroma cacao
TGTCACTTTCCCATTGGCCCATTTTTAAAATTTCATCCATTTGTTTCCAAATTTTCACCATACACTTGTCCCACATATCCATAGCTTAGATAAAATTCTCAGACTTATCCAAAGTCTCGGTGGAGTAATTTTTGAAATGTACACTTTTGCCCCCGTAAAAGTGAAAAATTACATTTTTGCCCAAAAAACTGAAAAATTACCCATAGACATATTTTTTCATCCCTTATACTCATACCATTCTCCAATTTGTTAAATTTGATCTAATTTCTCTCAAAATCTCAAATTTTGTCTGCGAGTGGTAAAATTACGATTTTGCCCCTACACTCCAGAAATCACCAGAATTAAACTTTTTCACTTCCTATCATTAAATTATACTCCAAATAGTTAATCTTGATCAAAAATTTCACTCCATGATCAAATTATTATCTTAGGTTGCAAAATGACGATTTTGCCCCTAAACATCCAAATTTCTAATTTTACCCCAAATGAACCCTCAAACTCGGAACAATAATTTTTTAGTCATTTCTTGACTATAAAATATTAAATTTCATCCTACAATTCCTATTTGAACTAGCTCGAGGTTAAATCAACTCAAGTGTACCATTAGGTACAATACCGAGTTTCGTCTATTCTTAGGTGCTTTTCCTAGCATAATAACATACTACTCAGTGCATGTATGTCATGACATGTATTTATAAGGTCGGGTTTTACACAGACTTTTACTGCACATGTGTCGGTATTTTGACCATAAATTTCTCTAACGAACTCCAAATAAGGTGATTCTTATGCCATTTGAAAGATAAGAGAAAAAGATACAATTTCATGTTGACTATTTTACCCAATTTGATCTAGAAGGTGGTCAAAAGCCTTGTCAAATTTGAAACACTACAATAGTCTTGAAGAGAAAAATTAAATCATGATTTTTGAAAACTAAATGGTCGAAGCTGTGGCCTTGGTGGAGGCAGGCCATAGCTCACATAGTTTGAGGGGGAGATCCTTGTTAGAATTAACTTTTTTTTTTACCCAACGTGGCTTACCTTCAAAACCTTATTAAATCAACCTTTCAGAAGACTTTTAGAGGAACAAAAAATAGAAGATTTAGAGCTAAGATTCAGCCACAAAATCATTGAAGAAAAGTCTCAATGGAGCTGAGAAGAAATTGATGAATTCAAGAAGATTTAGAGATCAAGATTTCAACTCTTAGAGTCTTTTTATTTTCCTTTTATTATTCTTTAGTTTTCTTGGTTTGGTTTCAATGATTGAACTTTATCTGATGATGATGTGTGACATTATGGGGAGCTAATTTGGTTATTTAAGATTATGATTGAACTCAATGCGTAGTCTAAATTATTTATCTCTCGTTTGCTTATGTTTGATGGTTTTAAGTTGTTTATTCTATTTTGTTAGAAATGCTTTTAATTACTTAATCACCAATTAGATTGAATTGGAAACCTAAGTTAAACCTTGATAAAGGACATTTAGAATAGACCTTGAATAGAAAAGCATATGATCAAATGCACTGAGTTGATTAGGTGGTTTGATTTGCAGATAGGGTAGGCATACACTTATAAGCCATACATAGCCAAGATTAGAGCTTGAACTTAATGAATTTTCTTCAAATGAATTTGCATAGACATAAAGTAAGTTAATTGGGAGAGATATTTTTATGAGAAACTCAATAGAGACTTGTAAATAATTTAGGACTTTAGGTTAGCAACTTAATCCATTAAAGTAAGTTAAGAGAGAGATACAATATTCAGAAGAAGTATTAAGGAATATCATAATCTTAAGTCTGATAGTTGATTGAGTTTTTAAAATAATTTTGCTGATTAATTTTAGATTAGTTTTAGTTTTAGTTTGTTAGATTTAATTTTCTTTTTAATAATTTCAATTTGATTGTTTGAATAAGATTAAGTTGTGTTAATTTTAGTAGTTAACAATAGGACTTAATTCAATTCTTTGTGGGATGACACTCTATTTTTCACTATATTGCTTATTTAACGATACGTGTACTTGCATGGATAATCTGACAATATCAGGCAAAACCCTTCTACTTTTTGCTTGATGGTATAACTAATACAACAGTGGATTCAAGTGAACCATGAACTAGAGACCATTAGAAAGGTAGATAATGAAGTTTAGGTTAAAAAAGGTGAGAGTTTTTACAAAAATGAGAATGACCAAGGAAGGTCTAAGTTCAAGAGAGATCAGTTGAAGGATAAAGATATGAACTTTACACTCTTTGCTTGCTGAAAGGTGGGAACTTTCTGCTTTCAGCTATTTCTTTTTTTTTTCCACTCTTTTCCTTTTCAAGGATGATTTAAAATCTTTTAAAATGTTCTTTTCTTCTTCCTTTAACGTCCTCAAGATGTATATTTATAGCCTTTGAGATTTTTTACCCATTAAAGTAAGTTTGGAATCATTTCATATATGTTCAAGTCAGCTTGAAAAATTATGTTGTTTATGTAGAATAGATGCCTGGTAGCTGAGTTGTCGGCTCTTGTAAAGTTTGTAGCTTTTTGTCTTTGAATAATCGATTCTTCTATTTTGAAGTGTCGATTCTTTTACAACTTGACGTAAAGGTGACACTTTTGCAATTTTAGAGAATCGATTTTTTTGCCTTAAGGTGTCGGTTCTACTTTGTGGACTAGAACCAAAATTTGAATTCATGGTTTAATTTTACTGCTCCACTTTTGTCTAGTTGTGCCATGCTTTTCTTGGTCACCAAGGTTTTGAGTTGCACATTTGGTGCTTCAAGAGTCGACTTCTTCTTCTTGTAAAATCAATTATTTTTTCCTTTATTTTTCTCTAGTATTGATTTTGTCTCTGAAGTGTAAGGCTTAAAGCTTTTGTCTTTCAAGAACTGACTTTTCTTTTCTTAGAATCGATTCTTCACTATTGATCTTTGCTCCAGAACTGACTTCTTCTTTTCCAGAATCGATTTTTCTTGTAATTAGAGAAATATATTTTGCTTCATTTTCATTCAAGAATCAAGTCATTTCTTTTGAAAACTTGATCCTTACGCAAACACATTTAGTTTTGAAAGCAAGAGACTTTAAAGAAAATTAAAAACATGATCACCTATATTAAAAATATGTTCAAACAATTAAAGCATTTCAATATATTTTTCTATTAAGTTCAGCTAACATTTTATATGGATTCAACTTATTAAATATGGGAGACATTAAACGAAAGGTTCTGTCAACTAGATGATTCTCGCATTTTCAACCTATAATTTTCTCTATGCAGCATTACTCATGGAACTAGGTCAGTCAATACATAGTTTACAGAATTGAATTCATTGTGGGAGGAGTTGTGTAACTGCAAACCCTTGCTTTACTATGATTATGGTACATGTAATTGAAATTGTTTTAAGAAATTTTTTATTTTGTTAGGAAGATAAGCTTAAAGTAAAGTAATTAAGAAGGGGGGGTAAATTGGTTACGAATTAAAAATTCCCCCTTTTTCAATCTAGTTTAGCTTTAATCTTACAAAAGTGTTTTGTATTGAAAGGCTTAGTAAAAATATTTGCTAATTTATCTTGTGTTCCTATGTATTCTAAAATTATGTCTTTTTTTTGTACTTGATTCCTAATAAAATGATGTCTTATTTCTATATGTTATGTCCTAGAGTGATGTATAAGATTCTAGTCAAATTTATGGCACTAGTGTTATCACATTTTATAGGAATCTTTTTAAAAGTTATTCCATAGTCCACTAATTATTGTTTCATCCAAAGAATCTGTGCACAAAAACTACCAGCAACTACATACTCAGCTTTGGTTGTTGAGTATGCTACACTGTTCTGCTTCTTAGAAAACCATGGCACTAACATTATTCTTAGAAATTGACAAATTCCTAAAGTGTTTTTTCTATCTATCTTATAACCACCAAAATCAGTATTTGAATAGGCGTGAAGATTAAAGCTTGAGTTCTTGGGGTACCATATGCCTAGATTTAGTGTTTCACTCAAATATCTAAATATTATATTGACAGCTTTTACATGTGACTCTTTAGGTGATGATTGAAATCTAGTGCAAAGTCCTACATTAAAACTAATGTCTAGTTTGCTTACAGTCAAATACAGTAATGAGCCAATCACTAACTTATAAAGCTTTTGGTTAGTGGTCTTACCTTGCTTATCTTTATAAAGCTTAGTTGTTGTGCTCATTGGAGTTTCATATGATCTTGTGCTATTCAATCCTAACTTTTTGAGCATGTCTCTTGTATATTTGGCTCAATTTATGAATGTGCCATATTGTCTTTGTTTTATTCGGAGACCAAGAAAATAGATGAGTTCACCTATCATACTCATCTATAATTCTCCTAGCATAGACTTGGCAAACTCTTGGCATAAAGATTCATGAATGGCACCAACAACAATGCCATCAGCATATATTTGCACAATTAGAATATCTTTGCCATTTCTTTTGATGGAAAGAGTTTTTGTCAACTTTCCCCCTATTAAAGTCATTTTTTATTAAGAAATTTTTTAGTCTCATACCAAGCTCTAGGAGCTTGCTTTAGGTGATATAGTGCTTTTCCTAATCTAAAAACATGGTCAGAGAATGCAGGACTTTCAAAACCAGGAGGTTATTCTACATATGCCTCTTCGTTTATCAGTTTAATAAAAATGCACTCTTAACATCCATTTGAAATAGTTTAAAATCCATGTAATATGCAAAAGATAATAGCATTCTAATGGCCTCTAGTCTAGCAATTGGTGCATAATTGTATCCTTTAGCCACTAATCTAGCTTTATTTTTAATTATGTTCCCATTTTCATCCATTTTATTTCTAAACACCAATTTTGTTCCTACAATGGGATAATCACTAGGTCTGGGAACTAATTCCCATATTTGGCTTCTCTCAAATTGGTATAGTTCTTCTTGGATAGCTAGAATCCAATATTCATCTTTTAATGCCTCATCTATAGTCATGGGTTCAATGTGAGCAATGAAAGCAACATAATCACATACATTTTTATTAGAGCTTTGAGTTTTTGCCCTTTGTTGAAGATCTCCAATAATTGTGCCTTGATCCACATACCTCATTTCTCTTAAATGAGTAGGTTCTATCTATTCTGTCGTATCATCAGCTTACTCATTCAGCTCTTGAACTTGATTTTCATGGATTTTGTTTTCAAAGTCAAGTTCAAGTTCCTCCACCTTTTCTTAAAGAATATCTATTTCATCATCAACAACACTTTCTTTTCTAGGAGAAAGGTTAACATCCTTAAATAAAACATGTATGGATTCTTCAATAATCAAAGTTATTTTGTTAAACATCTTATACACTTTTGAATTCATTGAATAACTAAGAAAAATTGCTTCATCACTCTTTACATCAAATTTACCTAAGTTATTCTTACCATTATTTAAAACATAGCATTTACACCCAAAAAGATGGAAATAACCAATATTTGGTTTCTTTCTTCTATATAACTCATAAGGTGTCATCTTAAGAATAGGCCTAACTATGGTTCTATTTATTATGTAACAGCAATATTAATAGCGTTGCCCAAAAGTATTTAGGTAAATTATTTTCACACAACATAGTTCTAACCATTTCCTCTAATGTCCTATTTTTCCTTTCCACCATTCCATTTTATGGTGGATTTCTAGGTGCTAAAAGATTATGGCTTTATCGAATATCATTGCAAAGTTTTTCATAACATATATTCTCAAATTCCTTACCATGATTACTTTTAACACTATTAATTGTGTACCCTTTCTCATTTTCTATTCTTCTACAAAAATTTACAAAGACTTTTAAGGCTTCACTTTTTAATGCTAAGAAAAAAACCTAAGTGTATCTAATGTAATCATCAACAATTACAAGTCCATAAGATTTTCCTCCCAAACTAGTTGTTCTATTTAGTCCAAACAAATCCATATGCAGCGGTTGAAGTGGCTTAATCGTTGTAACATCATGCTTAGGTTTAAATGATATTTTTCTATGTTTACTTGTTGCACATGCATCACATAATTTGTTGTTTTCATAATCAATGTTAGGTAGTCCTCTTACTAAGTCTAATGATGATGGTTTAGATAATGTGTGCATGCTAGCATGTCCTACTTTTTTATGCCACAACCAATTGTCTTCATTATTTTTTCCCATGAAACACACATTTTTTGTAAACAAATCGTTAAGATGCACAACATATACATTGCCTTTCCTATTTCTTATAAACAAAATTTCGTTGGTTTTAATTTCTACAACATAACAACACAAATTTTCAAAAATAACCCTAAGACCTTTATCACAAAATTGACTCACACTCAATAAATTATGCTTAAGACCATTCACAAATAATACATTATCAATGTGAGTGGAAGAGTTTTTGCCAATAATACCAATACCTTCATTTGACCTTTTGAGTTGCCCTAAAAGTCACCTTTCCTCCTTGTTGAGGTATCAATTTCTTGAAATTCTCTTTTCTTCCTATCATGTTTTTTGAACACTTGCCATCTAAGTACCACATACTTTTGTCTTTGACATTTGATTTTAAGCACATGTTTTCAACCTTGAAATTATTTACTCCCGTGAAGCATAGATTTATAGTTCTTTCTTCCTTCTCATTTTGTGATTTGCTGTCGTCGTTCTATTTAACCAACATTGCTTTTTTTTTTTAAGTCCTTTGGATAGCTTTTTTTTTAAGCTTCTTTTTTGTTTGCTTCTCAAGAATCTAATGAACTTTCTAGTCAATAAAGCTACTTCTTCATCATTCTCTTCTTTTTCATCACTTTCGATAATCTTTTCATTTTCTTCCTTAATTGCCTTAAGAGCAAAACTCTTTTTCGTTGTCTCTCCTCTAAGAGCTTTATTCCTTTCTTTTTCATATTTGAAATTCATCTCATATGTAAGTAGGGATCCTAATAGCTCATCCAGCATGAGAACATTTAAGTCCTTATCTTCCTAGGTCTCCATGACCTTGGTAAATAATGGAGGATTTTTTTTACTAATTGTGCATTTGGAAATTCTTTTCCTAATGTTTTTAATCCTCTTATGATTTTGGTAAATTTCTCTCATACATCTTCTTGATGGATTATCCATATTTTATCTTGAAAAGCTCATAGTCAAGTATCAACATATTGATCTTTGACTCCTTTACTTGACTTGTGCATATATAGCAATTTTCTAATGTATCCCATATCTCATTTGTTGAAGTGCACATTGTTACTTTATTGAACTCACTCTCACTAACAGCACATAAAAAAGGCTATTACAACTTTGTGGTTTAGCTGAATTAATTTCTTGTTCTTGTCATCACATTTAGCTTTAGTCTTATTATGTCTTTCACTATCTATAACTTTGCTAGGGACATGAGGTCATTCAATAATAATATCCCATAAATCTAAATCAATAGATTGAACAAAGTTTTCAAACCTCATCCTTCACAATTGATAGTTTTCACTAGTAAACAAAGGTGGTCTTATCATGGATTGTCCTTCACCAATAAAGCTTGTAGATGCGATCTTTGTTACTTGATGCTTTTTTTCAAGATCTTTTAAAGGTTGTTAAATTTGCAAAACTTGAGAACCTACTCTGATACCAATTGTTAGGAAGATATGCTTAAAGTAAAGTAACTAAGAATGGGGTGAATTGGTTATGAATTAAAAATTCCCTTTTTTCAAGAAAACTCAAAAAATGCAGTTGAAATATAAAGAATAAAGTAGCAAAAATAGAGTATGAATTAAGCAAGTAAAATGCAAAAGTATGAAAAGTACTCAATTGGATTTTCATAGAGGTTTGACCTTTCAATGCCTACATCCTCTCCTTTGATAACACAAGGAGTTTGAATCAACTATCAACTTGCCTTTTCAATAAGATTAGGCTTAACCTTAGCAACATGCCTTTTCACAAGATTAGGCATAACCTTCACAACATGCCTTTTCACAAGATCAAGCGAAACCTTAACCAAAAACACTACCTTATCAAGATACAACCTTTTTAAGGATCACGCAAAACCTTTTTACCTTTAGCTTGGAGGTATGATCAACACAACAGTGGATTCTCAAGAAGTACAAAATTAAAACCACTATGAAGGTTGATAGGATGTTTAGGTTCAGAAAGATGAAAGTTTTCTCAAGAGAAATGAATCATGTAAGGAAGTTTAGGCTTGAAGAATATTAGTCGAATGATAAAAATATGATCTTTAGGTTTTACTCTACTTAAAGCTAGGATTTTTTTTTTGAACTTTGCTCTCTTGCTTGTTTTCCCTCTTTTTGGCACTTCAAAATCTTTCAAAATCATTCCTTTCAAAGGTTTTTTTAGCAAGTATTTATAGGCATTAAAGAAAATACCTGTTGGAGCAAATTTCAAATGAATTCTCGTACATTCTAGTCAACTTGATCATTCCTATCATATGTGCAGAAACGATTCTTTTTTCTTAAGATGTCGTTTCTTCATAAAGTCTGGAACTTTTTGTTTCTATAGTATCGATTCTTTTTTCTTAAGAGTCGGTTCTTCCTAAACTTGGTTCAAAGTTGACTGTTAGCTTTGTTCTTATTTTGAAATGACAAAATTGATTAAACTAAATATGTTTTGAAAATAATTGAAAGATATTTTTGGATATGAAGATAATCTTCAACGATGTTTTGTAGTTGAGCTTAAAAAGAAGGATATATTAAAATGCTAAGATAAGTTTTTCCAAAGATTTTCTGTAGTGTTTCAAAACATATTTGAATATGCTTTGAAATTGAATGATAATGCTCTTAAACTTAAAGAAGTGTTTTAAAGTTTTTTTAATTCACAATTTAACACCCCCAAACTTATTTCCTTTTATGTTAGGTAGTGGGGTGAATCCTACATGACTTTTTGAATTTTTCTCAACTTCCAAATTTTTTACTTTTCTACTACACTCTCTAAAATAGTTTATGCACTTAGGAGTGATAGGTTTTAAAGTGAAAATTTATTTTATGGTTAAGTCTATTTACTATGTGTTCAATCAAAGAAAAAGAGAAAATTTAGGCTCAAAAAGGGTAACCAAGGATAAAAGTATAACATGGTGGCTTGAAAGGCTCAATTTGTATGAAATTGGTACAAAAATTGAGGCTCAAAAAAGGTAACTAAGGATAAAAGTATAAAATTTTTTCTTATGATACATAAATTGGGTATATAGATTTTTAGATTTTGATTTTGGGAGTTGATAATGATTTATTTGATATAAGAAAATTTGGATAGTTTGATACTTATAAGCTTTGTGGAATGTTCAATTGTCATATGATACTCGACCTACGAAATTGGAAGAAAATAATATTCGAATTTTGGAGATGACTTGAACAATTAAGAATTAATACTTAAAATGAAAGGTGTAAGACTTACCGATATGATCCAGTGCATTGATTTGATTTTTGTAATAGGTTCATGATGATTAAATTAATAAAGAGTATTTTGTAAAAATTATGAATGTAATACATTACATTGGCATGATCTTATCACAGTTTAGTGATGGTTAAATCATTGAAAAGTGTCTTGCTAGTGAATTAAAAGGAAATGAAATTAGTATGTGATATTTTAAGGTGATTAAAGGATTTTTTATATTGTTATTTAAATTTGAGGTGGTATGTGGTTTTAATTACTATATATGAAGTGAGAATTCCTTTTTGAAGAGATTCTTATAGTTGTGACTATAGCTGTGTAAGATAATGTTATGAAAATATCTATGTAATTCAAAGGTTATATGGAATGAAATATCCAGTGGAAGCCTGATTTGGTTAAAATAAGGATTTTCGGTAACATTGCTAGTGATGGAGATATAAGAAAATGGAAATTGAGTGATTTGTATATTAATGGTGTATGATTACTGATTTTGATACTGAAGATATTTTGATAACGTAATTGGGTTGTGAAATTATTGCGTTTTGTTATGTCACGACCCGGTACTCTCCTCAAGCCCATGACAACCGTCGCAATATCTCGATAGACATTCATTACTCAGAATGCCGACTAGGACCCTACAAGGCTTAATATCAGTATCTCATTTCCTTCGTGAGTAACCGTTGCCGAAAATCATGTTCTAAAAGATTTTAAGCTGTTTCCAACGTAAAACAAATAAAATAATAATTTCTGTCTCACAGGGATATTTTAGTCATTTTTCTCCCAAAAGGTTCAAAACCGGCTAAAATGTAATATACAAGTACAAAACACATAATTCATAATCAAAAATGAGTTTTAAAGTCTAAAATCTTCATTTAAAATGAAATTTCGATTATTTGGATATAACAAGAAAATAAAAGAAATGTTAAGTAAAATATTTCATTTTCTTATAAAACAATATTTTTTGAGTTATACGTAAATAATTTTTATAGCATAAAAGTTAAATAAATTCATACATACTGTAATACAGTAAGCTAAAGTATTTAATTTAATTTACAATAACAAGTGGGCCCCCGAATAAACAAAAGTAAAGAGGACTATGAACCTACAGTTTGGTAAATGCAAGTCCAATGGTAGTCCTCGATGAGATCAGCTATCTACAGTCTATTCTGAGCCTGAAATAGAGGGAAAAGAGAGTGGTGAGATTATAAAATCCCAATGAGTAAAAAAACATCATTTAAAATATCTAAAGTCGAGTAAAAGGAGACTATTAAAACATTTCATCTAAATATGTTTTTCATAACATAAATACTCATTTCATTTAAGTAATCAACATGGCTTATGAGTATTTTAAAAGCTTGGCTCCTGCCAAAATCATTCTGGGGGATACCTTGGTCGAGGCATGTAACTGAGTCCGCCAAGGCTGTTAAAAATTTTGTTTACACAAACAATTTATTAGTTTGAAAAAAAAACACAGTCGTTCCTTGACATTAGCGGAGTTCATCATCACGAGGTGGTTCGGCATGACGTGAACTCTAACCATACCTCAGGAGATACCCTACGTGCCTCTCCGATCGAGGTACATATATATATCAAGATTTTGTATCATTCTAATAGGCTGGTCCACAGAATTCACCTACTACAGCAAGCTAAACTCACCATATAATAAAATTTTGACAGCATGACAGGGCTAATATTTTACTAGCCAGTCTACAAGGGTAAAATAAAACAATTCATACAATTCATAAAACACAGTCCAGCCAGTCATGCCAACACAATAACAATATAACATAAGCCATCAATTTTCAATCATAAATTTACAACATATCGGTGGTCTCCAATTACTTTATTTTCAAAATCGTTATTTCATTTCAAGACAATTTATAAAATCTTTTCATTTAAACACATTTTTGTTTATAAAACCTAAAATTAGCCATTTAACTCATTTTTCATAAAATTTCACCAAAACCGAGTTAAAACATATTTTAGATAATTAAAATGATGATAAGGTTACTCACAATGTCTAGAGTGGGGATTTTTGAAGTACTCAGACTACTGGTCTTCGAGTGTAATTTTTTTGCCTTTATCAGAGGACTCACCACCTAAACACAGTACAAAATCGAGAAACTTACTTCATTGGTACTAAATTGAATTTAAATTAATTTAAACTACTAATGCATGATATGGAATGCAAAATGCATGAGTACCCATCTAAATTCGGTATTGGCCTAATTCGTCTTATCATCCGATTAATTGGCCAACGCGTCCAATTTAGCTCTAAATTGCTCCATTTCTTTTCCAATATCTTAATTCACCAAACTCAAGTCAAATAACCTAAAATTTAGCAAAACTATCTTCACTTTTCTTTTTAGAATTTTTGGTCAATAATGGTGCATTAACACCGTGATTTTTCCTACTACTTTTCCACACCATAATTCATCATTTTCTAACCAATTCTCTTAAAATAAAAATCAAATTCATCCTCACTCAACACAAGGTAGGTTCGGCCATTGATGTGTGGTGGGGAATATGAACTCTTTTCTTGTTGTTTTGTTTCTAGACATGGTAAACTAACTAAAAACACTAACATAACTTAGAATCAAATCAATCTAACATCATTCTCTCTCCATGCCCATTCCAACCAGCCATGAATTCATCATGAAAACATGTAATTTAACCATGGAAAATGAGGAGAAATGCATGGGAAAGGTAGATCACAAGTCAAAATCAAGAAATTTTACCTTTTGTCACTTGTTTCCTTGAATTTCCCACACTTTTCTCTTGAAATTCTTCACCTAGGGTTTTTGTTTTTCTTTTCTCCCTTTGTTCTTCTTTGTTCTCGGTTTGGCCGGCCATATGAAAGAAAATAGGCTGATTTTATGTTTATTTTAAAGCTAAATAAATAATGGATATAAACTTGGCACATGTCACCACATTATTGGTCCATTTGTAATTTCTTAACTATTAAGCTTTCTCTCTCCACCACTTAAATTCCTTCAATTATCCATGATAATATCGGATAAAATCCATGTGCTGGACGAGTGTTGGGTGGTGTAAAATTACAATTTTGCCTCTGGGGTGGCAAAATGACTATTTTACCCCTATGCTCGAAAAAATGTCGAAATTAAAATTTTCACTTCTCAAACTCAAATTATGTTCTAAATAGTCAATCTTGATCAATTTTAGTAAAAAATTTCATCCAACACTCACATCTTAACCTCGAGTGGCAAAATGACCATTTGGCCCCTAGGTCATGAAAATTCCAATTCCAAATTGGTCCTCAAACTCGAATCACCATTTAAAATCATTCTTGGACTGTAAAATTTTAAATTTCACCCTAAAATCTCTATTTGATCTACTTCGAGGCTTATATCAACTTTGTTGTACCTCTAGGTACAATACCTACTTTTGTAAATTTTTCGAGACTCTCCTAACATGCAATCATGCTATCATCACATGTATGTCATGACAAGTATTTTATAAGGTCAAGCTTTGCAGCATTAGCCCCCTTAAAATGAAATTTTGACCTCAAAATTTCACTTACCGGATTCCAAGAAAATATGTGGATATTGGTTTCTCATCTGGTGCTCGACTTCTCACGTCATCTCTTTTATTCGAGCATTTTTCCACAATACTTTCACCATTGGAATACTGTTGTTCCTTAGCACTCAATCCTTTTGATCTAGAATACGTACAGGCTGCACCTCGAACTTCAAATCTTCATGCAACTCAATTGGAGGTGTCTCTAGAATATGGGAAGGATCGAGAACATACTTTTTCAACATCGAGACGTGGAAAACATTATGAATCCGATCTAACTCCGGGGGTAATTCAAGCTTGTAAGCCACTGGCTCAATCCTTTCAATGATATGAAAGGGTCCAATGTATCTCGGATTGAGCTTTCCCCACTTCTCGAATCAAATCACACCTTTTATTACCCAATAAAATACCACAATTCATCACAATAGTATAATCAAATAAAATTTAATACTTCAAAATTTTTAAATTATTACCTTTCCAAGGAGAAATCTTAAGAAAAACTTTACCGTCGACTTCAAACTCCAAATCTTTCCTTCGTTTATCAGAATAACTCTTCTACCTATCTTAAGCCGTCTTTAATTGCTCTCTAATAACCTTGATCTTGTCATTTGTCAGATCAATCAATTCCACATTAAACAATTTCCTCTCTCCCACTTCATCCTAACAGAGTGGAGTTCGGTACTTCCTTCCATACAAAGCCTCGTATGGTGCCATCCCAATACTAGACTGAAAACTATTATTATATGTGAACTCCACCAATGGCAAGTGTTTGTCCCAACTTCCAATGAAGTCAATGACACAAGTCTGTAACATATCCTCCAAGGTCTGAATAGTTCTCTCAGATTGACCATCTATCTGTGGATGAAAGACAGTACTAAATCTCAATTTAGTTCCGAGAGCTTCTTGAAATTTTGGCCAAAATCTAGAAGTGAATCGAGGATCTCGATCTGACACAATAGAAACTGGAACTCCATGTAATCTCACAATCTCATCTATATAAAATTTCACCAATTTCTCAATAGAATACGTGCTATGGATAGCCAAGAAATGAGCGAACTTAGTTAATCTATCCACAATCACCCAAATAGTATCCTTCCCACTCTGTGTCCACGTTAAACCCAATACAAAGTCTATAGTCACGTGGTCCCACTTTCATTCCAAAATCGGTAAAGGTTGAAGTGTACCTGACAATTTTTTATGCTCCGCCTTGATCTGTTGGCATGTGAGACATTTCGTTACAAACTCTGCTATGTCTCGTTTCATACTCGGCCACCAATAACTTTCTTTAATAGTCCGATACATCTTGGTGCTTCTGGGATGTAAAGCATAGGCGAAAGAATGAGCTTCTTCTAAAATCACTTGTCTCAACTGATCATCCTTAGGGATACAAATTCTATCTCTAAACATTAAAGTACCATCATCACTGAGTCTAAACTCACTAGTTTCTCCATCATGTAGCTTTTGAACTTCTTGCGTCAACTCATCATCGGATTTCTGCAATTCTCTTATTTGATCCAAAAATGAAGGTCTCACAACGAAACTAGCAAGTAGGGTTCCATCCTCACCATTATTCAACTAGATCCCTATAGATTTCATCTCAAGTAACATCGAAAAATAAGAACTCCAAAGTGTTGCTAACGACGATGAGGATTTACAACTTAAGGCATCCGCTACAACATTTGCCTTTCTTGGATGGTAATCAATTACTAAGTCATAATCCTTGATCAACTCTAGCCACCGTCTTTGTCTCAAATTAAGTTCTTTCTAGGTGAGCAAATATTTCAAACTCTTATGATCAATAAAAATCTGACAACGCTCACCATATAAATAATGTCTCCAAATCTTCAATGCGAAGACTACTGCTGCCAACTCCAAGTCATGAGTAGGGTAATTCATCTCATGCTTCTTCAACTATCTGGAAGTATAAGCTATTACTTTCTCATCCTACATTAATACACACCCTAATCCCAACTTAGATGCATCACTGTATACCACAAATTCTTTTCCATTAACAGGAAGTGTTAAAACGAGAGCGGAGGTTAACTGGTTCTTTAGCTCCTGAAATCAACTCTCACAAACATCATCCCACTCAAACTTAACTCCTTTACAAGTCAGACGAGTCAAAGGAGCCGCTATCAATGAAAATCCCTAAACAAATCTCCGATAATAACCGACAAAGCCAAGAAAACTGCTAATCTCAATTACTGTTCTTAGTTGCTCCCATTGTAAGATTGTCTCAATCTTCTTGGGATCGACATAAATTCTAACTTCGGACACCACATGTCCTAAGAAAACCACTTCCTTTAACCAAAACTCACATTTAGAGAACTTGGCATAGAGTTCTCTCTCGTGCAAAGTTTGCAACACAATGCGCAAATGGGTAGCATGTTCATCATCATTCTTCGAATAAACCAAGATGTCATCTATGAATACTATCACAAACTTATCCAAATATGGATGGAACACCCTGTTCATAAGATCCATAAAAGCTGTCGGGGCATTAGTCAAAATAAATGGCATGACCAGAAACTCATAATGCCCATAACGTGCCCTGAAAGTAGTCTTGGGTACATCCTAATCCTTAATCTTCAACTGATAATACCCATACCTTAAATCAATCTTAAAGAACACCATAGCACCTCGTAACTGATCAAAAAGATCATCAATCCGGGGTAAAGGATATTTATTTTTTATGGTCACTCGGTTCAACTAATGGTAATCAATACACAATCGAAGAGTGACATCCTTCTTCTTTACAAATAGGACTGGTGCTCCCCAAGGAGAAGTGCTAGGGCGAATGAAATCTTTATCCACCAAATCTTGCAACTGGACTTTTAGTTCCTTCAACTCTGTCGGAGCCATTCTATATGGAGGGATAGAAATAGGTGCGGTACCTGAAAGTAAATCAATACGGAACTCAAGCTCTCGATCAAGAGGTAGTCCCAGTAACTCATCAGGAAATACATCAGGAAACTCATTTACCATCGGGACATCCTCTAACTTAGGTTCCCCCTTTAAAGTATCGATCATGTGAGCCAAATAAGCCGGATGCCATTTATGCACTAGTTTCAAAGCCTTGATGGCCGAGATTACACAAGACGGTAATACTCGATGTTCCCTTGCAAAAACAATCTCTACTCCCTCCGAATTTCGAAGAACAACTTCTTTTCGAAAATAATCCACGTTCGCCCGATGTGCAGTTAACCAATCCATACCCAATATTAAATCAAAATCTTGGATCTCTAGAAGAATCAAATCACCCCTAAATTTTTTCTCACCTACCCTTACTCCACAATCTCTATAACAACTGTTTCTAACTAGCTTCTCTCCTAAAGGGGTGTAAATTACAATTTTTTCTTCTAATGGTGACAGGTTTCTATCAGCAATTGATATAAATGCCATACTCACATAAGACCTATCTGAGCCAGAATCTATTAAAACATAAACATCTTTATCAAATAAAGACATAATACCTGTCACTGCTCTAGGACGGACCAATGCCTCATCTTCTGTCACAGTGAAGACTCTTGTCGAAGTACAAGTTTGTGGTCTCGAAGGTGGATATGTCGGGGTGCTACTCTCTACACCAAACTATATAGCCACTCTTTGCCTCGATGGTAACCCAGAAAGATCTCTTCTCTGTATATCCATACGAGCTGGTGGAGATGGAGCAGTTACAGTAGCCCGTCTTAGTTGTGGGCAATCACTCCTAAAGTGACCCGGCTGACCACAATGATAATATCGTACTGGTGCCCTAACTGCCCAACATGATTCTTTCCACACCTTCTGCATATATCATAACCTCCAAAACTCTTCCCAAAAGTAGTCATCTTAGATCTGTTGAATCTTGGAGGCCTATGTTGTGTCTTTGCAAATGGGGGTCAAGAAGATGCTACGAAAGCAGAAGTAGTACTCCTTGAAGCAGATGAGTCTTTGCCTATTTTTACTGCCTGACTAGAAGATATACTAGGATTCTTCCTTTTTGTAAACTCGGTCTAAATCCTCCTATTCTCAATCGTGAGCTTTTCAGCTTGTAAAACCATCTGTACGACCTCCTTATGTGGCTCCCTACCAGTCACTGTCATCTGTTCCCTAATCTCATTACGGAGCCCTTCTTCGAAATAACTGGCCTAATCCTGCTCCGATTTCACCAGGTTTGACACATATAACATTAGCTCGTTAAAACAAGCTTTGTACTCCTCTACAGTTAGATTTCCTTGTTTCAAGCTTAGAAATTCTCTTTTTTTTCTCTTTCTGATGAAAATAGGTGAAATACTGACCATCAAATTCCCTGAAAAAGTCAGACCATGTTTGAGGAGTAGTGGAACGGGACTTCACTGAATTCCACCAAGTACGAGCCCTCTTCTCTAGTAATCTCGTAGCCACCATTAGCTTCATATCGTCATCTAATCTCATGTCAAAGAGAGTCTCTAAAACCTGGTTAATCCAATCTTTTGCCACGGTGGCATCCAACTCACCCATGAAAGAAGCACAACCCAATTGTCTAGCCTCATCCAGTTTCTTGGAAATAGATACATTTTGTATTGGCAAAACTAAAGGAGTAGCTAGAGGCACTATAGGTGGAGCCTGACCAGTCTAAGCTTGACCAGTCATTGTGGTAAAGAAAGCTGCCAATGCCTGAACTACCTCAAGAGACATGGCAGGAATACCAGTAGGTGGTGGAGGATGTGAAGAATGTGAAGAACATGGAGGAGTCTCGGCCTGCTCAGTAGTAGGTGTTGCCTGAATGGTGGATGAAGTCGATTCCACCTCTACTGCATCTAGCTGACGATGTTGAGAACGACCTCTTCCTCTCTCAGCCAATCTACTGAGAGGTGGGCATCCACGTCGAGGAGGCATGTTAATCTATAAGAGGAAACAAGCAAGTTTAGGCAACCTCGGGCTCTATATGCAAATGCATGCATCCTATTCAACCTAACCCAACTAAACCCGGGGTCACACTGACACAGTAAATTTTTAAAACAACTTTAAAACTGAAAACTCTGATCTTTAAAATCAAAAGCTCTGATACCAATCAAATTGTCACGACTCGGTACTTTCCTCGAGCCCATGATAACCGTCGTAGTACCCCGATAGATATTCATTACCCGTAATGCCGACTAGGACCCCGCAAGGCTTAATATTAGTATCTCATTTCCCCCGTGAGTAACTGTTGTCGAAAATCATGTTCTAAAAGATTTTAAGCTGTTTTCAACTCAAAACAAATAAAATAATAATTTTCATCTCACAGGGGTATTTTAGTCATTTTTCCCCTCAAAAGTTCGAAACCGGTTAAAATGTAATATACAAGTACAAAACACATAATTCATAATCAAAAATGAGTTTTAAAGTCTAAAATCTTCATTTAAAACGAATTTTTGATTATTTGGATATAACAAGAAAATAAAAAAAATGTTAAGAAAAATATTCTATTTTCTTATAAAACAATATTTTTTAAGTTATATGTAAATAATTTTTATAGTATAGAAGTTAAATAAATTCATACATACTGTAATATAGTAAGCCATAGTATTTAATTTAATTTACAATAACAAGTAGGCCCCCGAATAAACAAAAGTAAAGAGGACTGTGAACCTACAGTTTGGTAAATGTAAGTCCAATGGTAGTTCTCGATGAGATCAGTTATCTACAGTCTATTCTGAGCCTAAAATGGAGGGAAAGGAGAGTGGTGAGATTATAAAATCTCAGCGAGTAAACAAACATCATTTAAAATATCTAAAGTCGAGTAAAAAGAGATTATAAAAACATTTCATCTAAATATGTTTTTCATAACATAAATACTCATTTCATTTAAGTAATCAACATGGCTTATGAGTATTTTAAAAGCTTGGCTCCTCCAAAATCATTATCGGAGATACCTTGGCCGAGGCATGTAACCGAGTCCTCCAAGGCTGTTAAAAATTTTGTATACACGTAAACAAATTATTAGTTTGAAAAAAAACACAACCGTTCCTTGGCGTTAGCGGAGTTCATTATCACGAGGTGGTTCGACGTGACGTGAACTCTAACCATATTTAAGGAGATACCCTACGCGCCTCTCCGATCGAGGTACATATATATATATATCTGAATTCTGTGCCCCTCTAATAGGCTGGTCCACAGAATTCGCCTACTGCAGCAAGCTAAACCCACCATACAATAAATTTTTGACAGCATGACAAGGCTAATATTTTACTACTCAGTCTGCAAGGGTAAAATAAAACAATTCAAACAATTCATAAAACACAGCCCAGCCAGTCATGCCAACACAATAACAATATGATATAAGCCATCAATTTTCAATCATAAATTTAATACTGGTGGTCTCCAATTACTCTATTTTCAAAATCGTTATTTCGTTTCAAAACAATTTATAAAATCTTTTCATTTAAACACATTTTTGTTTATAAAACCTAAAATTAGCCATTTAACTCATTTTTCATAAAATTTCACCAAAACCGAGTTAAAATATACTTTAGATAATTAAAATGATGATAAGGTTACTCACAATGTCTAGAGTGGGGATTTTTGAAGTACTCAGACTACTAGTCCTCGAGTGCAATTTTCTTGCCTTTATCGGAAGACTCACCACCTGAACACAGTACAAAATCGAGAAACTTACTTCATTGGTACTAAATTGAATTTAAATTAATTTAAACTACTAATGCATGATATGGAATGCAAAATGCACGAGTACCCATCTAAATTTGGTATTGGCCTAATTCGTCTTATCATCCGATTAATTGGCCAATGCGTCCAATTTAGCTCCAAATTGCTCCATTTCTTTTCCAATATCTTAATTCACCAAACTCAAGTCAAATAACCTAAAATTTGGTAAAACCATCTTCACTTTTCTTAGAATTTTTGGTCAATAATGGTGCATTAACACCGTGATTTTTCCTACTACTTTTCCACACCATAATTCATCATTTTCTAACCAATTCTCTTAAAATAAAAATCAAATTCATCCTCACTCAACACAAGGTAGGTTCGGCCATTGATGGGTGGTGGGGAATATGAACTCTTTTCTTGTTGTTTTGTTTCTAGACATGGTAAACTAACTAAAAACACTAACATAACTTAGAATCAAATCAATCTAACATCATTCTCTCTCCATACCCATTCCGACCAGCCATGAATTCATCATGAAAGCATGTAATTTAACCATGAAAAATGAGGAGAAATGCATGGGAAAGGTAGATCACAAGTCAAAATCAAGAAATTTTACCTTTTGTCACTTGTTTCCTTGAATTTCACACACTTTTTTCTTGAAATTCTTCACCTAGGGTTTTTGTTTTTCTTTTCTCCCTTTGTTCTTCTTTGTTCTCAGTTTGGCCGGCCATATGAAAGAAAATAGGCTGATTTTATGCTTATTTTAAAGCTAAATAAATAATGGATATAAACTTGACACATGTCACCACATTATTGGTCCATTTGTAATTTCTTAACTATTAAGCTTTCTCTCTCCACCACTTAAATTCTTTCAATTATCCATGATAATATTGGATAAAATCCATGTGCTGGAAAAGTGTCAGGTGATGTAAAATTACAATTTTGCCCTTGGGGTGACAAAATGACTATTTTACCCCTATGCTCGAAAAAATGTCAGAATTAAAATTTTTCACTTCTCAAACTCAAATTATGCTCTAAATAGTCAATCTTGATCAATTTTAGTAAAAAATTTCATCCAACACTCACATCTTAACCTCTAGTGGCAAAATGACCATTTTACCCTTAGGTCATGAAAATTCCAATTTGACTACAAATCGGTCCTCGAACTCTGAATCACCATTTAAAATCTTTCCTGGACTGTAAAATTTTTAATTTCACCATAAAATCTCTATTTGATCTAGTTCGAAACTTAAATCAACTTTGTTGTACCTCTAGGTACAATACCTACTTTTGTAAATTTTTCGAGACTCTTCTAGCGTGCAATCATGCTATCATCACATGTATGTCATGACAAGTATTTTATAAGGTCAGGCTTTACATGTTATGTTGATCCCATTAGTAAGAAAGATCGATTGTATAAATTTTGAATTGCATTGGAATTATGTTGTCTAGACAAGATCTGGATTTTTTAGAATTTGCATATCTGGAATCTATGGAGTTCTAAAAAGTTTAGTACTTTAGTATTTGCATCTTGCTTTGGACAAGAATTGAGATTTCAAGTTTTGGAATGTCTAATTAGTTGGCTATATAAGATTTCGATTTATAATTATGTTAAATTGGTTATTGGATACAAGATCATGTGAAGTTTTGATGGAATATTTTAGATTACGGAGACAAATTCTTTTAAGAGATGATTGTATGTAACATTTGCTTAAACATTGGACAACACTCTGAGCTTATGGAAATTTGAATTTGGGAACCAAATTCTTTTTAAGTGGGGGAGTTTGTAATACCCCAACCCAAAAATACAATTACATTAGTATGTTTACTAACTCCTAAATTTGACAAATTGGTTTTACTGAAATTACTTATAAAATATTTGAGTTTATAATGGAATAGTTGTATATTAAGGATCTTTTAGCAAATAGAGTGGTTTTATTTTAATTTGAGTCAGATTACATTATCATGTTAAAAAAAATAGTCAATTTATATCTTATCACATTTTTAAAAAAAATCTGTTTGTTTTATCTAAATTAGTTTTTTTATATAAAAAGAAAATTAGTAAGGCACGTTTAAATAAAAGCAGTTTACACATTTAAAGGAAAAAAGGTAAGGTCAATTTATTTTGTTACATATGAGGAAGTTAAGGCCAGTTTTCATAGTACGTTTAAAGGAAAAAAATGTAGAGAAAAAAAAACCATTTGGGAGAAACTAGTCCTAGAGAAGAAGAAGGCTGAAAAAGAAAAAATATATTCAAGAAAGCAAGATATGATTAGGCTTTAACTTTAGTTTATGTTTCTTTAACTTCTTTTCAAATCCAGTACTATTCTAGTGACTTTTCGATGGCATGATGTGTACCAATGGAAAGGTCTTAAAAAGATCTTTCGAATGATTTTTGTAGCATCTTGTTTAGCTTTGTGGTTAGGAAGATACAAATTTTTTGAAGCTAATTAAAAACTTGATTTTCAACAGTTTTGATTACCCAACTTTGAGTAACAGGAACTTCATATTCCAGTAACATTTTGGGGCGTTTCTTTAAGGGCTTTTGTAGTATGAAATCAGATGTTTAATTTGGCGTTAATGCTCAGTCAGGGGCTTCTTGTGTTAAGAGAATTAAAACCTTAAAATAGGTTCGTTGATATTAAAAACTTAGAAATTTGGGTATTTCTGTGATGATTTCTACAATTTTGGCTTTTGAAACTTGAAAGTTTTGTATTCTTTTTAATCGAAACAATTGCTAGTTTTATAATATGATATGAATACTTCAATTTGGTTTGTTTCATGACTGGAAATAATTTGGGTTAAGAGTTATAAGTGATCGAAGTAAGCCAAATGGTCACGAAAATCTAAAATTTCAAAATTTATAAAAATTTATTTTTAATTATTTGAAAAATTATTCTTGACTTATATTCAACCTATTTTGCTAGAAACTTCAAAAATTAAGCAATTTTAAATTTTAGTGAATTTTTGTATAATAAATATTTAGTTGACAAATTATTTTTGAATTGGCATATTTTGGAAAATTTATTAGAAATCTTCAAAAACTAAATTTTGATTTGTATTTAAAATATTTCCACCCAATCTCATATTGTTACTAATTTTGTACTATAATCTATGAGTTTCTATGTTTTGAATGTTTTATGTATTTATAAATTATTAAAGGAATTAAAATTGATTTCGGTTAGCGAAAGAGGTGTTACACCCTAAAATGGCTTAAAATGACCAGTAAAGGGTCGTGTTCGTTTCAATAAATTAGTAATGTTGGTTAATAATTTCGAGCATTTTGAATTAATAGGTTTCGAGAGGGTTCTAATTTTTTGTCTTTTGGTTTGGTTTTAGCGAATCTGGTAAGTAATTGATATTCTTTTAGTGTTTTCACATCTTAAAAATTAGCCTCAATGTGAAATTGAATTTCATATATTATGTATAATATGTTTTGTCCTATGATTTCTAAAAATAGGGTTGAGCATGCAAAATGTGTGTGTGTATATATATATATGATTTTCGCATGTTGGATTTTAGAATGTGAATTTTTACAAAATATAATTTTTGATTTTTAAATATGAATATGATTTTTGTCTAACATATGCTTATATGATTATCTTTGTGATTACATATGTAAATACTTAGTTTGAAATAAATATGCTTTTGATGTATACTGTAAAGCCCGACCTTATAAAATACTATTCATGACATACATGTGATGATAGCATGATTGCATGCTAGGAGAGTCCCGAAAAATTTACAAAAGTC
>NW_017234814.1:0-24588 GCF_000208745.1 Theobroma cacao
TTTTATTATTTTATTATTTTCTAGCCACTTTTTGACTTCTTTTTCTACCACTCAATCCTCTTCACTTATCCATGTCTTCCATGAAATTTCTAGACTTTTCCAAAGTTTTGCTAGAGTAAATTTTTAAAAATTACACTTTTGCCCTAATAAAGTGAAAAATTACATTTTTACCCCAAAAACTGAAAAATTGCCCATAGACATATTTTTCATCCCTTATACTCATACCATTCTTCAATTTGTCAAATGTGATCTAAATTCTCTCAAAATCTCAAATTTTATCCGCGGGTGGAAAAATTACAATTTTGCCCTTAGATAGTGAAAATTTCGGTTTGACTCCGAATTGATCCTCGAACTCCTAATTACCATTTTGAGTCATCCCTGAACTGTGAAACTCTTAATTTCACCTTAAAATTCTAATTTGAACTAGTTCGAGGCTTAATCGCCTTAATGGTACCATTAGGGGCAATATCGTCTTTTAACGATTTCTCGAACTTCCTAAATATACAAACATTTTATCGAGCATGTGAATGACATTATAATTATTTTACAAAGTAGGGTTTGACATTGAGCCACACTATTACCTTAATTTTTCATTAATTAGGCATTAAAATGTTAATCATTAATCTTAATCATAAGAAGCACTTACAAGAGTGACATTAAAATGTCCAAACCGTTTAAATAGTCTATCAACATAATGCTTTTATGTTAGTATTAGGCTACTACCACATCTTATGATTTAGGAGCTAAAAAAAATTGCTTCATTCACAATATGAATGCATGTATCTTATAAACTAATGATTACATATTCCCCACCAATTAATTTTTTCTACGCACATCGACAAAGGAAAATTCATTACTAACTAGAACTTGATCAAATATCTTATGTCACTTTTTTGATGCTTGCTTTAAGCCATATAACTTAAACAATTTACAAACTTTGTTTTCTTGTTTAGGAGAACTCACCCCTCAAGTTACACAACATAATTTTCTTTTTCTAAGCCGCTATTTAGAAAAATAGTTTTAACAACCTTTTGGTGAAGAACAAGTTTGTAAATGGAAGTTAGGGTAATTAAAACATGAATGGACAAAATAGTCAACATTTTAGTTGTGGAAACTTTTAGTAGCCAATCTAGTTTTGTATTTATAAATGGAATCATTGAGATTAAATTTTCTTTCCATTTACAACTAATTTGGTTTCGCACCTAATGGCAAGTCAACCAATTCCCAATTTTGATTTTGTAAAATAAAATCAATCTCATTTCCATGGCTTCTTTCCAAAAACCAGTATCAATTGATGGAATAGTATTAGATTAAGTCAAAGAATCATTATCGACAAGATAAATATAAAAATAATTTTCAAAAGAAATTTCTTAGTCTTTTGCTCATTCTCAAATCATCATTTGAGATTTCAGAATTATTTTTACGAAAATGTGCATGAGAAGTTGTATCAATTTTTTATGGAAATGTTCAAAAAACTCAATATTTTTGTCTATTCAATTGTATTGAAATCAATCATATATACCATTCTTTAACATATGACATCTATATGAAGCGTTATGATCAATAGACCTAGTAATTTTGGACATGACTCGTTAACAGGACATAAAATTGTTAGTATGACCCTTACAAGCCAATCTGTGGTTGTATGGGAATTACATTTTGAGATATCCATATATGACATTTTGTTCTTTATAATAACATTGAGGTAGTTCTTTATCCATAAGTTTGTAATTTAATTACTATTTATACTTATGTAGAAAAAGCCCATGGAACTATATATGCCTTGTAAAGGAATTGTATTGGGATACAATTATGAGATCCTATTGCATCAAAGCATTGCTCCTAAAAGTTTCTAGTCATTGTATTATTGAGACGAGGCATCAATAATGCTTAAAGATTAGCACATGCTATGTTCCTTACTTGTGAAATAAGCAACCGCTCTCATAGATTGAAGTATAGAGATACTTGGAACTAGCATGTAAGTGCTTGCCATTGATGAGCAAGTACACTGAACATGACTTGACATGAGAAGTATATTTGGCATTTCACTTTAGTGTCTATGGAATGCTTTTCATGTGTTAGTTGTGTGACTACGCCTTAGACTTGAGACGCTAGGTAGTCTTGTATGTGGAGTGCTATGCTTTGATTTATTCCTTGCAGGTGCCTAACCAATGATGCCAAAATAAAATGCATTTGGGAATAGTATGAAGTATATGAAGGCAAATAAGTGGTCAAGATAGGAGTTATCAGCCCAAGTGATCAAGGGAAATATCTCATTAGTTCTTGGTTGATATTAGCTTAATTAAATCCTTCGTCAAGGTGATTACGAGATTATGAAATGAGTTCATAAGTTTTTATAAAGCTAATGTTCTAACTACAATAACAAATATAGAGGTTAATAAGAGTATACACTAAACCAAGCTTTTATCATCTCTAAGATATTTGATGAGGGAATGAATTACATTATAAGAATATACTGAAAGGTTGTTAAAGAATCCTTTGACTCTTTTAACAATTGGGTAACCAAGATGCATTGCTAGATGCCAATCTTAGTCTATAAAATTGAATTGGTTAATTTAAATTGAATAGGATTCATTTAAATTAATTAATTAAATTATAATTTAATTTCATTTTCAACATGTTAGGAACCTAATGGGTCACATACAAAAGGTTACAATATAGATTAAATGGAGAGTGTGATGATTTAATTTAGAGTTAAATCATATATTAAGTTTCTACTACTAAGAACCTAATTAAAATAGTTTAATTAGGTACTAGTTAAATATTATAAAAGCTATAATATTGAAGGGCTTATTTTGCAATTTTAATAAGTCTAAAAACCTAGATTTAAAAGTCACATGATAACCACCCTTTTTGATAAGTGTGTTGGTTTTTAGAGAAAAACTAATAGCTTTCTTTGAATGCCGCATCCCTTGAAAGAAATTGAGAGTGACTTCTCTTGTGATTCTTGGTTGGAAATCAAAGAAAAAGAGAGGACAAATCGTTGTCCACTTGCTAGCACAAGCACGTGGTTGAAAACTCTCTCCTTGGAAAAGGTTCCATTGCAATCGTGCATGCAACATTGGAGGCCAAGTGATTGATTGGCTAGGATTCTTTCAAGCCTAGAAGTGTGCACGATTTTTCAACACCAAAAAGGAGACATTTGATTACGATATCAATTGGCAAGATAATATCATTCTTTGATTTTTACTTGGTGTTTTTACTTTGCATTAAAACACCAAGGCAATCCAAGGTAAGGGGCATGGTTTCGATTTGTTTAATTTTTGTTTATTATACTGCGTTGATACTTTAATCATGTTGTTCCTAACAAAAATTAAGCTGGATCTAATTTAGGAGTATCATATATATTTAGTGTCTTAAACATGTTGATACGTTTAAGACATGACAATTTTGTATCTTAAATGAGTTAAATCCACTTAACTCAGGTATGAAATGTTCAACTTGTTTAATTAAATGTGTTAGTGTGTTCATTCTCCAAAATGAGCTATTTAATTTGTTTATAATACCCATTTAAACAAGTTAATTGTGTTAATCATATTTAAATGGATTTTTCATGTCATAATCCTGTCATATCATATAAAATCTAATTCGACTTGTTTAATAAACATTTTCAGTGTAATGAATGTATCCGTGTATATATCTAGAATCTTGAATATTTTAATCAATTGTGTTGTGACCGTATTTATTCATATAACTAATGATATCCTATTTAAATACAACACTATTATAACATGGAAAAACAAATTTTCAAATTAAATGATCAGCATTAACAATAGATATGCAATTATAAGGTAATTATAATAAGTTATGAAAAATAAATGTAACAGTCAAGGTATAAAAAACCAAATTTGGATAGGTTCTTGTAGTAAACTTATGTTTTCATGACCTTTGGCTCAATCTCATGTGCGTGAGCCCAAGATGTTTACTGTGATGCAGCGAGTTAATGTGAAAACCAAAGCTAGCACTCGACAGAGCCTTTAAAGTTGATAATCAAGTTTCAAATGCAGAAACTTAAACTTAAAATTTGAAAGAGAAAACGTAATGTTATTCAATAATTCCAAAAGGTTGTCTAATAATTAAGTCTAAGGGTGCTATTTATAATAGTCTAATCCTACTTGATCTAAACATAAAATGCAAGTAAAGCAAATTTAAATAAAGAAGTATTCTACCCTAGACTTCCTTGGAGTACAAGAAAAGCAAATTCTTAAACCCATGTTTACTTGTTGTCCAAGTAAATTAAAATGAAAAGAAAATTCTATGATACCTATAATTCCTAATAAGACTCTTAACTAAATAAGGAAAATACTAAAATTATAGACATGTCCATTTATGACCTTTAGACTTTTTGTTTTGGCTTTTGACACTCAACTTGCTCTAAAAAGTCATCTACATCAATCCCCCTTACTTGAGAAAAAATTGACCTGTTAACTTGTACATTAGGATACAAGGGTTCATTTGATGAATGAATGGGTAAATATCCGCCACATTAAATGTTTTGGAAATTCCCATTATGTTTGGCAGATCCACAACATATGCATTATCATTGATCTTCTTCAAAATCTAGTATGGTTCATACTTCTTAGGTTGTAACTTACTATAAGCCCCTACTAGAAACTTTTCTTTTCGTAGAAACCCCATCACCTGATCTCTTACTTTAAAAATCTACTTTCTGCAATGTTGGTCTACAACTCTTTTGTACTTGGCATTAGCTTGCTTTAATTTCTATTTCACCTTTGCTTGAACATCTTACAACTAATTAGTCATATTTTTTAGCAGCTACACTAAATCTGGGAACTTTAGGCAGCTAGATCAAGTCAAGAGCATGTTGTGACGACTTTGTGTACACAATAAAAAATAGAGATTTTCCTGTGGCACTATGAACAGCACCATTGTAAGCAAACTCTACTTGTGCCAATGGAAAGCCCCACTGCTTCAGTCTATCTCCATAAATACTAGGACTCAGATTGCTAAGGGTTCTGTTCACCTATTCAGTTTGGTCATCAGTTTGTGAATGAGTTGTGTTGTTGTAATTCAAGGATGAGTCAAACATCTTTCACAAAATCCTCCAAAAATGGCTAAGAAACTTGTTGTCTTGAACTGAAGTGATGGTTTTAGGCACACCATGCAGACGAGCAACCTCCTTAAAAGATAATTTGGTTGTTTCACTTACATCTGAAGTCTTCTCATAAGGGATAAAGTGCATCATTTTAGAAAATCTATCAACAACAATAAAAATAGAATCCATGCCCTTTTGCGTTCGAGGTAATCCACGCACGAATCTATAGATAAATCTTCTCAAATATTTTCTAGAATAGGTAAAGACATATAGAAACTAGTATTTTGGGATTGTCTTTTTGCGGTTTGGCATATGTAACATTCCTACATAAATCTTGTTACATCACTTATAAAATGTGGCCAATAATATATTTCTCCAACAGCAGCAATCATTTTGTCATGACCTAAATGACTAACAAGACCTCCACCATGCAAGTCTCTAATAAACTTTTCTCTCAATGAAGATCTAGGAATGCAAAGCTAATTGCCTCGTATTAGAAAACCATCATGAATGTAAAAATCCTTAACATAATGATTTGTGATACACTTCTCCCATGTATCATGAAAATCCTCATTTGTATGATATAATTCCTTAATTGTATCTAAACCCACAACTTCTTATCTCGTTATCACCAACAAATCTGCACTGCCTCAGCTTGAAAGGAAACTTTTGTAAATACTTAAACCACCTGGCATGCATGTCTTTACTAATCTGTTTTTGGCTATTCAAGTACTTTAATGCCTCATGATCTGAGTACAGAACAAATTCATGCCCGACCAAGTAATGCTCCTAATTCTTCAAAGCACGCATAAAAGAATAAAATTCTTTGTCATATGTGATCCACTTGCTCTTCTCATCATTGAGCTTTTCACTGAAGTAAGCTATTGGTTTCTTCTTTTGTGAAAGAACAGCTCCGATCCCCACGCCATTAACATTGCAATCAACTTCAAATAATGTATCAAAATCTAGCAATGCTAAAATAGGAACGGTACATAGCTTCTCCTTTAGCACAACAAAACTAGTTGCAATTTCTTTACTCCACTAGAACTTCCCTTTCTTCAGACACTATGTAATAGACATTGCAATATTACTGAAATTTTTTATAAAACGCTTGTAGAATGTCACCAATCCATGAAAACTTTTAACTTTTGCTATTTTTTTTGGGGTAGGCCATTCTCTAATAACTTGAATCTTCTCTTCATCCACTTGAAGTCTATCTACACTAACTACAAAACCTAGGAATAACAACTAATTTGTCATACAGCTACACTTCTTCAAGTTCACATACAACTTATTTTCCTGTAAAGTTGTTAGTACATCGTACAAATGCAAAAGATGCTCATTTTATGATCAATTATAAATTAGGATATCATCAAAACAAACCACGATGACTTTTCCAATAAAAAGTTTTAATACCTGATTTATCAATTACATAAAGGTACTAGGTGCATCAGTCTACCCAAATGGCATCATAAGTCACTCATACAACTTTTTTTTTTTGTTTTAAAAGCTGTTTTCCATTCATCCTTAGGTCTAATTCAAATCTGGTGGTATCCATTAGGAAGATTAATCTTCTTGAACACCTTAGCCCCATGTAACCTATCAAGTGTGTCATCTAGCCTAGGAATTGGAAACTTGTATCCAACAATAATCTTGTTGATGGTTCAGCTATTTACACATATCATCCAATTCCCATCCTTCTTTGGGGTTAGTAAGGTGGTAACTACACATGGACTCATGCTCTCTTGGATATGTCCTTTGCCAATATTCCTTCACTTTCTTTTTGAGAATCTCGCTCTCTTTTAGGCTTATTTTGTAATGAGGCAAATTTGGTAAACAAGCACTAGGAATCAAATCAATATGGCGCTAAATATCCCTCATGGGTGGTAAACCGTCAAGTAAATCTTCTAGCATCACCTCACTGAATTCTTTTTGTAACAATTTGACTTTTTCTCGATGCTCTACTATTTTTTGATCCTTTTCAATTGACAACGCCTATTTCATAATCAAAGCATGCACCTCTTTTGACTCCTTGAAAACAACCTTTAACTCATTCCTTAAATGAATAAGGGTAAAGAAAGTTCTCCCTTCCACTTTAAAAGCTTTGGTGTGACATTTCCTTTCATTGGCACTAAAGTAAGCTTTATGTCATTTTTCTCCAATCTGTAGGTGTTTTCTCTCCTATCATGTAGTGTTACAACATCAAATTACCAAGGTTTACCAAATAACAAGGGACAAGCATCCATATCCACAATATCAAAATATACCTCGTTCTTGTATTTGCCAATGGAAAAGGTACTTTACACCATTCTGTTACATGAATCTTCTCTACTGCCTTAATCTAGCCAATAATGTATGGATTGGGGTGCTTCTCAACTTTAAGACCTAAACTTTCTATAGCATCCTTACCAATAATATTCTCATAACTACCATTATCGATAATCACATCAAATAAATAGTTAGTGATAGTGCATCTAGTTCGGAATAATTAATGCCGTTAAATATGATCTTTTTGTTTTAAAGATAACGTCATTCTTCTCATCATATAATTTTGGCCATCGTCATCATCCTCATACTCGTCATCATTCATATATGGACCATAGCAAATTTAATCATCCTTGCCTTCTCGCTCCACCACATGGACTACTTTTCTAAGAAGACAATTATTGGATTTGTGACCAAGTTGATTGCATTTGAAGCATTTTCCTAGGGTTGGTTTAGCATAGGTATTTGTAGCTTTTTGCCCCTCCTTCGCATATGTCACCTTCTACTTTCTAACTGCCTTCTCCTCTTTGTACTGATCATTGCATGCAGAATTATCATGAACTAATTTATTCTTGCTATTGGATAGTATAATTATCCTTGCTGTAACTCTTACGAAAATAATCAGGTTTATTTTTTTCCTGCAATATCTGTTCAGCCTTTAAAGTAATATTTCATGTTTCAAATAAATTTTGTAATATTTGTACCCTTTTCTTGTCTTTGATAATGGGCTTTAACCCCTCCAGATACTTGGCAACTTGTTGCCTTTCAATCTCCTTCAGGTTAATTTTTTCGACTAGCTTCATAAATTCTACAGTATACTCATGTATAGTTTACTAACCTTAATGGCATCTTTGGTACTTCTAGAACAAAATTTGCTAATAATCAGGAGGAAGGAAATCCTTCTGTAATAGTTGCTTCATCTTATACCAGTTTTTAACTGGTGTTTTCCTTACATGATTCCTTCTGGACTGCAACCTTTCCTACCATTTAGAAGCTTTGCCTTTCAATCTGCATGTGATAACCCTTTTTCCTTCTAGAATCTCCATATATTCGAAAAACCTGTCTATTTTTGCAATCTAATTAAGAAATTCTTCAATATTTAGACTCTTATTAAAGTAAGGAATATCCACCTTTAATCTGAAATCTCGATTATCTCGATCACCATAATCATTCCTTCCATATCTAGCGTATCTCACAGATTCTACCAAACAATCATTTTCTTTGTCTAAATCTTCCATGTTGACCTATTGTTTATGCCCATTTTCAGGAACAAGTCTATCGATAGGTTGTCCGTGAGCTACATCATCTCTAGTACGTGGCCTTTCGTTGTTCCGATTTCTGTTAACATCTACGCCTAGAGCATCAAATCAATCTGTAATTTCTTCAAAGCGTTGCTTTGAATGCTAGAATCTAAGATCTATTTGTTGCTCCAAAGCTCTCAATGCCACCTCTTGATCTTGCACTACAAATCACAAGGTCTCAGTTCCATGACCTTCGCCATGGGAATCGCTACTTACCATAACTAGGTCACTTGTCGTTAGATTGGGCGAGTTTTTCTTGCTTTGATACCAACTGACGCAGTAAGTTAGTGTGAAAACAAAGGTTAGCACTCAGTAGAGCCTTTACGGTTGATAATCAAGTTTCAAACGTAGAAACTTAAACTCAAAATTTAAAAGAAAGAACATAATGTTATTCAATAATTCTAAAAGATTGTTTGATAACTAAGTCTAAAGTTGCTATTTATAGTAGCCTAATCCTACTTGACATAAACTTAGAGTTCAAGCAAAGTAAACTTAAATAAGAAAATATTCTACCCTAAACTTCCTTGGAGTGTAAAAAAAGTAAATTTCTAAACCTATGCTTACATGTTGTCCAAGTAAATTAAAATAAAAAGAAAGTTTTATTATACTTATAATTCTAAATAAGACTCCTAAGTAAATAAGAAAAATATTAAAATTACGAACATATCCATTTATAACTTTTGAACTTTCATTTTGATTTTTGACACTCAACTTACTCTAACAAGTCATTTACGTTGTACTTACTTCCAACAAAATCACAACAAATTTCCTCGTGTAAAGCCTAGAAGGCTTTGGACGTACCGGGATAACGTGGGATATAAATCTTTTTGGAATTTCTCAAGTGTACAACAAATTCAAACCTCAATCTTACTGTACTTTTTCCTTGTATTTTTTCCCCTAGCTAATTATTCACATAAATAAAATGTGAAGAAGAGTCAGACTTGATAGCCAAGCAACGGTTATATGTCATGTTCTTGATGGTCAAGGTGAAAATTGAGAATCACCCACCACCCATAACACATGTTCACCATCCTTAAGACAGCCTTGTTAGCCACTCAGAACGCACCGCTGCTGACGACAAAGCTAGCAACTCTTTTATGGGACTTAACGTAGCCGACCCCTTAAGCCTTTAGCTAAAGCTACCAATTAACCTACAAAAACAAGAACTATTGACCCAAAAGGCTCTTATATTACTAGGTTCCCTAATTCTTTTGATAATACAGCCATATTTCTTTCTAGATGCTTAATTACCACTGTTTCTCTCTTTCTCTCTCTCTCTTTCTTTTCAATTGTTTTGTTATGTGATCTAGAAGCTATATATGGACAATCATTAAAACAAGAAAAAACGGTAATTATCACTTTTCTCTTTCTTTTATACAATTCTGTTTTTTGGTATATACTCTATATTCTCCCTGTTAGACCAGTTCTTTTTCTAGAAAGCTTTGCCTAAATCTACTTCTCCTCTTCTTGTATAAATCTTCCAATTTCCTCTCTCATTCTCCGTCAAACACACGAAAGAGCATGGGAGAAAACATGGCTAGTATTCAATATCTTCAAGACGACCCAGCTGAAGAGGCAGAAGAAGCACTTTCTCTCTGTGACCTTGCCTTAGATTTAGATGCCAATGGCAACTCTGATAATGACTTGGGAAAATTGCCTGCCCAATCTCGAAGATCATCGTCCGAGGCTGCCCCTGAATTTTTTGAGTTTCTCAGCGACGTTAGCTCTGATATGTGCCCAGCTGACGACATAATTTTCTGCGGCAAACTCATTCCTCTGAAGCAACAACCCGTTTCCTTTCAAAGGCAAAAAGGTTACCCTTCTGATGAAAAGAGAAAAAACCATGTTTTACGCAAACGATCCGAGTCACTCTCCGAGTTACGCAGCAGCTCCATGACTCGTTCCAGCAGCACCAAGAACACTACACTTCTCAGGAACAGCCGTTCCTTGGATTATCAAAAGCTTCACCGTTATGAGATGGAGAGGAACCCTTCGACAAGAAGCGCTGGAAAAACCCATGTTTTACCCAAAAAAGCTGTAAAGCCAAGGTGGTACGTTTTCATGTTTGGAATGGTTAAGTTTCCACCGGAAATGGAGCTTCAAGATATCAAAAGCCGGCAGTTTGGACGGAGTCCTTCGGTTATGTTTCCGCCGATGGAAGATGGGGGCAAGAAGTTCGCCGGTAACCGGTGCTCCGGCAAGGGTTCGTCTTGGAGTTTGTTAAAAGCGCTGAGTTGCAGGGATCACACTAGCGTTGCTGTAACGGCGTCGTTCTGGATGCCTCAAGCCTAGGAGTAGCACCTATGGTTTTACTTTTGGATCACCTCTCTGATATTTTTCTAGTGGATTTTCGCATAAGAGCGTATTTTGGTAATTTCAGTATGCTTGAAGGGTAAAAAAATTACACTAATGACGACTATACGTAGACGGGAGGATAATGTACGGTAGCGGTCCATTGGTGATAATGTCCTCTCACTCTCCACTTATTGATTTTATTTATTTTTCGTTTATTGTTAATTTTTTTATTTTTAGTATGTTGGGTAGCTATAGAAATTAATGATAATCACGAGAGTCCGTACAATGACATTATTGATCATATCACCAATATTTATTAAATTCATTTTGTAATACTTAGGTCAGAAAATACACGTCACTTTTGGACTTTTGCTTTTATTTTCATTTGGAATTTGGTAGTTAATAATTTATAATTTGCAACAGAAACAAAGATTTGTGACTTTGCTTTCTCAACCTCTCTCATTATAATGTGACAAAAATTTAATTTGATTTAAGTGACTCTTCGATGTGAATTTTGAAATAAGAAAGACATTTGTACATAAGCCGTGATGCTTTATTTTGTTTCTTTTTGTTTTTCGATCGAGAAAAGGGGATTGAATTAGATCTTGAATAGGAGTAGGTATATCAAATACTTGTTTTCTTTTTTATCGTTTGAGGGAAAAGAAAACTTCCCTATCTTATGATTCTATTTGTTTCCATGACAACCACATGTTGGATTTTGATGTTGATTGAAATATAGTGGTAATTTTGAATATGTGATGTTTGATAAGAGATGATTTTTTTTGAAGAAATTTACGATAAATTGTATCTAGTGATTGGTAAGAGTTTGATAATCTTACGTTACGGTGATTTAAGTTTTTTCCACTGAGGTGAAGTGATGTATATATTAAATGTAATTAACAATATTACCTTTTTAAATTGTGAATAAAATACTTGCTTTCTCACAAAATTATAATTACTTTTATAGAGTAAATATTTATTTTTTAAATACTATTATTTTTCCAAACTCAACAATACATCACATACTTTCTCTGATTTTTTTTATATTATATATAATTTTTGCTCTCAACAAATTCATTATCATTTTTATATATGTAATTTTACTTTCTCATTCATCTAAAGATTTTTACGTGATTAATATCATAGAAGTTAATTTTACCTATTGATAAACATAATTTTCATATTCGTTGACTAAATCATTTAGTTTTAACTTCTATCCAAGAAATAAAATATTAATATTCTACAAATTGTTATCTTCATATATATCCTATAAAAAAATTTATTATTTTTAGATATTATGATTGTTTTGGTATTTTAAACAAATTTATATGTGATTTTTCACATGATTTTCCTAGCAATAAAATCATGATGACGATTAAATTAGTATGGTGATTTTGAAATTGATATCAAATGCTACCATAAGAGTGGATGAATCCTATGACAAAAGAATTAATTGAAGAAGTAGATAATAAATTGTATTATTTTTAAGCTTGAATTGCCGATCCACCGTCCAAGAAATTGAAACTAGGAATATTTACATTTTCATTGTCTCTCATATTTCTAGTATATGTAAGGGTTGTTGAGCATGGAAATGCTAATCATGGAAGCTTGGGCTCGGTTCATCCAAAAGTTGATGGTTGATATTCAAGCGAAATAAGTAGAATATAGTTTATGAAGCAAAGCGGGTATTATAGTAGTGGTGCTCCCCATAGCCCCTTTCCCATCTACTGCATCATAATATAGACTACTTATGTTGTCAACAATGATAATGCCGGCAATCGAAGAACAAGGAAATTAAAGGAATGGGAAATGAACTCCTTCTCCTTTCTATGAATGTATAACTCGTTGAGGTGGCAAAATTTTTAATTACTTTATACCAATATAATCTTAAGTTTGGGGAAATAAATCCCAAGCTTAATATCATGAGTTCATGTTTTTAATTCAAAAGAATGACATTTTATTTCACTAAATTGTGCAAGGCTCTTGTTGTACTGTCTCAATTGGATCTATCTCGATCTTGATATTTCTTATGAGAGCCCTAAGTCAATGAGAAATTGGTCTGCTTTGATACCACTTGTCACAGTAAGCCCTTATTTATAAATTTAAGACCCACCTCATTTCTTATTAATGTAAGATCTATGACATTAATACTATGCTATAGTCTTCAAAAATTTAATACATGGTCCAACTCATTGCTATCACAACTAGAAAGGAGAGAGCTTGTTTTCATGCATATTCATGTTTTGGAATCTTTAATATAAATGTCAATTATTATGTAATAAGTAAGTGAGATTAATAAATCAATAAATGTAATTAATTTATGTAGAAGAAGAAATAAGTGTACCTAATTTAGACTGAAAAAGAAAAAACTTTTCATAAAAATTTCGTCTATCAGAGTGATAATCTCAAATCCTGTCAAAGATATTGAAATTTAGTAGCTACTTCCTTAATGTCCAGAGAAATTAAGCCTAGAATGAATATGATACAATGTCTTAGTCATTCCCCAGTCCAGAAGCATGAGCCAATCAACCATGAATATTTTCTTCAGATCAATGCACATTGACTTTGCTTTTCTTTTTCTCTTCAGACTTAGCATTTGGTTTTCATCATCCTTGTTGAAATTTTATTACGGTAATAATGGCAGTCAGGACTTTGTGGATCCATTCTGCCATAAAATTCAGACAGAAATCCAAAGAATTTCTTAAGCTAATTAATGCTTTAATCAAACTATTTCTTAAACGAGTACGTAGCAGTTAAACATGGAGACCATATCATGAGATGGAGTTGCTTTCTTTTCCAGTAAAGTAGTTTATTGCAATTGCAATGACTGCTTTCTTAGGGAGCTTGACGAATACACAATTATTCAATTAATTACAACGCAAATTCAATAAATGTAGTGTCACTTTGCCTTTGTCGCTGCTTTTTTTTATTTTTTATTTTTTATTTTTTTATGTACAATCATAGTGTCAAAACGTGAAATTTAAGTTGAGACTTGATAATTGTAAATCAATGATCAATAAATAGACAGTTAGTGCCGACAAATAATACAGGTCATATATATATATATATATATATATATATGCATGTTGTTCTCCTGGTATCTGTACCAATGCCCAACTATGGATACGGATAAGAATTAAGGGTGTTGTGGAGGATATTTGTATTGAGATACGTGGCACTATCAACAACCAAGCTCTTTAAATTAAAAGTATATCATGGTGAATTAATCTTCACTACAATTTTGCCCCTGTTTTGCCGCGGGTTGCAAAATTCTTTTGACTTGTCTATCTTGGTGTAGCGTTTGATATGGCGTTTTCATGGTCAAATCTGATCATGGACGTTAGATTCAGTGTTTCCTCGATCCGATCTGATTGTAAAATTTTAGATTGATGTTTCACACAATTAGATTCGATCGTAAAGGCACTAGTGTCGCCGTCGTCTTTTTATGGTTGAGAAAATTTAGAGAGAGTAAGAGAGCGGTAAATGAGTAGAGAGAATAAAAGATAAAAAATAATAGTTTTTGTGTTATACAAGATAATAATTCTCAAAATGGATTAAGAAAATTTTTGTTCCAAAATATATTATTTAGCTTATTACAGTAAAGAAAGAATAACCATTATTAAGGAAAAATTAATAATAATTATTCTAATCTCTCCCAATTAACCATTTCGTGAACCAAACACGATTTCAAAAATAAATTAAGAATAAGAAGGTAGTTATTCTATTACCCAATTAAACATGCACTAAAAGTTGTATTAATAACTTGTTGGCAGAAGAAAATATGGTAACGAAGATTTCAATAACATAAATAGGAAAAAAGCACATAAACGTATAGTTCATTTAAGGGGAAACTTTTTTTTAACCCTAAAATATGAAGTGTTTTTGGAAATAACCTTTCAGATAATTTGAACTATTTTTAGCTAAGAGATGAAAGTTTGGGACAAAAATGCCCTTAATGAGACCTCTTCATTGACACGCACTCTCATTCACATGCATGTTGGGGAAAACAAATTTGCGCAGAATTTATTCTCTCTAATTTTGTGCAAAACATCCATTTTTTTTTCGAAAAGCTTGTGCAAAATCAAATCATGTTGTAGGAGATGGTTTTCTGATATTTCGGACATCGCCGTAAACAAAAACACCGTGCATATTGGATGGCAGGTCTATTGAATGATCTTTTGATTCAAGGTCAGGGATAGGAAAGTGTTTGAACAAGTTTACAATAATTACACGGTAAGTCAATGAGTGAATGTCGATTTTTTTGTGGGTTTAGTGATTTGAATGCCATATTGATTGAGAATGTGGTTTAGTGTTTTGTTGTTAAATATGCATTACTGTATTATGTTGAAAATGCATTTCAAATAGTACGAGAAGATTGATCTTAAACCGAACAAGGAACCGATCATGATGAATCCAAAGCTTCAAGAATGATGTGAAGCAAGAAATCCCTGATACAGTGGTGAATTGAAAAGAGGAAGATGTGAATCTAAAGCACGAATTGGTCGTGCTACAACAGGCCATATGTGACACGGTAGTGACAGGCAGGGTTTAGAGTTTGTGAAATGTCATCGTGGAAATGTGTGACACGGCATGGTGGGAATGTATGACATAACATGGTGGGAATGTGTGACATGATATGGTGAGAATATGAGACACGACAAGGTTTAAAGTTTGTGACACGCCATGGAGGGAATATGTGACATGGCAAGGTGAGAATATGTGACACGATATTGAGGGAATATGTGAGAGGACATGGTGAGAATATATGACACGCTAGTGTGAGAATGTGACACGGCATGGTGTGAATATGTGACACGCCATGGTGAGAATATGTGAGACGGCATGGTGAGCATATGTGACATAGATGTGACACAGCAGATTTAGAGTTTATGACACACCATTGTGGGATTATGTGACACGGCATGGTGAGAATCTATGACACGACATGTTGAAATTGTGTGAGACGGCATGGTGAGAATCTGTGACACAGTTGTGACATGGTAGGGTTTAGAGTTTGTGACACACCATGGTGGGAATGTGTAACACGACATGGTGAGAATTTGTGACATGACATGTTGAAATCGTGCGAGACGACATGGTGAGGATCTATGACATGGCATGGTAAGAATGTGTGACACAACGTGGTGAGAATCTGTGACACACCATGGCTTGAATATGTGACACGCCATGGCTTGAAATAGAAAAAATGTGAGCAAATATGAAGGAAACCATTTGAAATTCTACGGCATGCATATTAGCGGTTGAGGTGTTTAAAAGGCCTTCTCATTTTATTATTATATTTTCAGCATTTGCAAACGTTTGTGTCTAAAGAAGTAAGAGAACTTGATTCATTCGTCATTCCCAAATGGACCAGACTGTTCGACTTCGTTATGTGCAAACTTAACGACATCACAGTGACTTCACAACAATAATGTTGATTTTCAATGAAGAGGTCAATTAGTCAGTCGTTAATTAAAACTTTCTTCTATTTGGTAATTTTTTGTTGGGTTGCTATGATATGTTTGTGTTTTTGTATTTGTTTTAGCTGTTTTCTCCTTGGTTTTATGGTTTCTGGGTAAATTGTGGAGAGAACTACAACATTTTTGCTGACATGGTTTATGGTTGTACTAAAGTTTTGAAGGGGGTCTGCATATCATGTAATACGAATAACAAGGTCTTTGATATGACGTGTAGTGGGTTAATCAATTTTTGGGGTTTTTAGCTTTTGTGTGGGGTTTAGGAGGTAAACCACATAATCCCTAACATGTAACCACATTGGGTATTTTAGGGTAGTTTGTGTAATGAATCAGGAATTATAGTTGGCATGTCATGACATGGCAGGGTGACGTGTCACAACATGATATGATTGGCTTGTCACGACATGGCTCAGCGTTGGCATGTAACAACATTTGACTTGGTATGCTTAGCGTGTAACAACATTTTGCATGGTATTCTATAGTGTGTAACAACATTTGGCCTGGTATGCTTAGCATGTAACAACATTTTGCATGGTATTCTATAGTGTGTAACAACATTTGGCCTGGTATGCTTAGCGTGTAACAACATTTGTCTTGGTATGCATAATATGTAACAACATTTAACTTGGTATGCATAGCGTGTAACAACATTTATTTCTTTCTTTAGTCTACTGTGTTACTCATTATGGGTTAACTGTTTGTTGGTCTATCTCACACGTGCATGTGTGCTGTGTTTTGTTGATGCAGTTGAGAGAGTCTAATAACCTTGACACTTTGTTTGTTGTGCTGAGAGAGAAGTGGGCCCTCAAGGTCTCATTAACACCTACTGTAAGTGGTTGCAATTGCATTACATCAACAAGATTCTCTAAGAAAAAGGGGAGCACGATGCAATCAAGCGTATGTCCTTCGAAATGTTGCTGGACGTATATCCACAATGTGACTTTTACATTGGTCTCCTGCAGAACATCATGATTCATCGAATTGCTAAGACAAAGTCAATGAACCACGAGTTATGGTTTGCCATTGGCAAGACCAAGGTGCATATATTAAAGCAAGAGTTTTTCCTTATCATCGGACTCAAGTTTGGCCTACTACTTGATGTATTCACACGACCATACGAGGTTGTTCTTATGTAATTTATGCGAGATACTGGAACGGGCAGCAATGTTAAGCTACAAGCATTGCTTGATATGTTCCGAGGAGGTAACTTTCAGGGACCAGGAGACGTAACCAAGATAGCACTTATCTTGATTGCGAATAATATTTTATTTGGTTAGGACTACTGTAGATGGGTGATGCCTTGACTCTTGTCATTGGTGGAGGACATCGATGCTTGAAATGTCTTCCCTTTGGGTCACTATGTTTGGAGGCTGACCGAGGACTACTTATTGAAGGGGTTTGAAGTGCTTGCTCTAAACTTGCAGAAGAATAATCGTTTACGCTACAACATTTACGGATTTGAGTAGGTGATACAAGTATTGTCACGTAACATTTTTCAGTTTCCTTTTGACATAATAATTTATGGTTACACTCATTTATCATTTACGGTATGATAATGGTTACATTTGACTTGCAGTTTTAGGCGATAGAAGCGATTCCTGCTTTCCAAAAATTAGTTGCCCCTTCTACTCTAAAAGACAACATCTACACATGTATGTGTAGATGGTAATGCAATCAGAAGCAGAAAGACTTCTACAAGGCGGTTGAGAAGTTGAAGTCATATCAAGAGGTGAGTGAACAACTACTAATTTGTGTTATGAATCTGTATAATAATTATCATAAAATTTATCAAAATACCTATTTTGCAATTGTGGGCACACAAAACCTTGGAGCCCACCTCGAATGAGGCCACATGGGAATAGTGTGTGGCCATCAATGTCCCCCTATCTGAGGGGCGCCAGTACATGCCAATAGGGCACATAGAGGATCGAGCAGAGTGGGGTTTAAGTTTAAGGGAAATGAGGAGAAACCTAAAAGAGAAAAGAGTCACTGGTCTCGTTGAACGGGAGGCTCATTGCCACTTTTGGGGATGATGAGCTGTCAGGCCTTGAGTTGAAGGAGGAAGGGGACAACCATGGCAATGTTAATGAACTGTTGCTAAGAATAGTTCTTATGAATTATGTTCAACAATTTCATATGTGATTATCAAATAACACAGTAATTTTTGTTTTTGCAATTGACCGATGGACGACAGCTCTTTCTCAACCACCGATAGATCCAGCTAAAACATAGTGCTAACAAGCTGTCGATAAGAACAAATCTAACAGTTTGTGTTCAACAATTGCATATATGATTGTTGAATAACATAGTAATTTCTGTTATTACAGTTGACTGATGCGACAATAGTTCCTCAACCATAAACAAGTCTTGCTCAGTTGCACAATGCTAACGAGTCATCAGTAAGGACGGTTCTAACGGTTTGTGTTCAACAATTCCATATATGATTATCAAATAACACAACAATTTTTGTTATTGTAGTTGATCAAGGTGATGACAGCTTCTCAACCATCGATAAGAACTGTTTAGACGTATAGTGCTAGTGAGCCACTGGTAAGGATATTAAAGTTCTAACAAATTATGTTCAACAATTCTATATATGATTATCGAATAACACAGTAATTTATGTTATTGCAGTTGACCAATTAGACAAGAGTCAATCATAGTGTAGTCACCAAACGTTAGCTGCAACAGATCATTCGCAACAATAAAAGAGACATGTTGGAGCTGAAAACTTCAATTCAGTCATTGAAGGATGCAATGAAAATGTTTGAGAACTATATGTTGGTCAGATTCTAGATGGCCTGAAATTACAAGTACATTATTCTAGCTTCACTCATATATTGGTGGTTTACGTTTAACGGGTGTAGTCCTATTTTATATTTTTGGTTTATGGTTTAGGGTATTTTATGAGTTAACAAATTTTCTCATTTGTCTCGTTCTGTAGGGCAGTGCTTCTTCTCACTATGATGAAGAAGACCACGATGATTTTGATGATAGGCAACATGATGAACCTGGTGTTCACATTGACCATGATGTTGTTTATGCTAACGAAGAGAATGTAACTCATGTCGATAACGTTCTCGATGATGTTATGGTAGAGGATGTGACCCTTCAATCAATTGATGCTAAAGGAGACCACGTTCCTCAGGCTGATGTGGTTGTCGATGCATCTATGGGCGGGGAAGGGGACCTTCACTCAGTTGAGGCTGAAAGAGACCATGTTCCTCAGGCCGATGCAGTAGTCAACGCAGCTGCAAGAGAGGATGGGAACTTTGCATCAGTTGAGGCTGAAGGAGACCATGTTCCTCAAGCTGATACAATAGTTGAGGCTGCTATAGGAAAGGATAGGTACCTTGCCTTAGTTCAAGCTGAAGGGGACCATGTTCTTTAGAGCACTCTTGAAGGCAATGTGTCACGGTTGTCGTCACTAGAGTTTTTTGATGTCCATCATCATGCAGCACTCATTTTAGACCCAACCGAACGAGCACGGATCAAAATGGCCAGCAAATACATGGCAAGCCTGTATGTTGACCAGTTGGTGAGCCACTAGGATCTGAAGGACTCAATGGTGGAAGCATACAAAGCTTTCAAGAAAGACGAGCGTGTGAGGTAAGCTCATAAATAACATTGCAAATACTATTTTTGAATGAAATATTAATCCACCAAGCCTTTTGAAATTGATTCTGTTACATGTGCAGGCGTAATGTTGGGATCTTAGGGGATCAAGGGCCTGACTTTTTCACAACATTAGAAGATCCCAAAGAGGAAATGAGAAGTGAACAAATTGACGCATGCCTTAGTGTACTATGTAAGAAAATGATGGGATCGAAGTTCAAGTTGTACAACACTTGTGTATGTGTGGTTGATACGATACTCTTCATAAGTTTATTTGCACATTTTTCAATTATCAAAATACTAAAGTTTTGGATTGCATGACGTGTAAGCTGCTGTATATATATTTCCTAGGACACCATCTGTATGCTTTACACCGCATATCCAACTAAAGATAAACGGTCCACTAAGGAAATTCTAGATGAGTTGCGGGGGTACTTAGAGGGTGATAGGCCGACATAAGGGAAAAAATGGGGAAGATGTCAATTTCATCATCGCGCTTTGCAATGTGGGTGGGCACTAGGTGGTTGTGAAGATCGACTTGGTCAAGTAGATGATCAAGCTGGTGGACTTCGCAAGAACTTCGGCTGCTAAGGATAATGGAGTGCGTGTGACTTAAATGACATCCCTTACGATGATTATGCCCATCACCAGCCACCAATCTGATTATTTCAACAAAATCCGTCGTAAGACATGAGATTCCACGCCGATGCCATTGGAAATTCATTTGCCAAAATCATTAGTGCATCGTTAGAGTAATAGCATTAGCTACGGTGTCAAACCCTATTTTATAAAATAATTACAACGTCATTTACATGCTCAATAGAATGTTTGCATGTTTAGGAAGTTCGAGGAATCGTTCAAAGATGATATTGCCCCTAATGGTACCACTAAGTCGATTAAGCCTCGAACTAGTTCAAATAGGAATTTTGAGGTGAAATTAAGAGTTTCACAGTTCAGGGATGACTCAAAATGGTAATTTGAAGTTCGAGGATCAATTTGGAGTCAAACCGAAATTTTCACTATCCAAGGGCAAAATGGTCATTTGCCACTTGGGGACAAAATGGAAATTTTGAGAAAAGATGTTTTTCGCCCCATTTAACTTATTGGAGTGTGATTTGAGTATTGAAGTATAATTTTAGGGTTTGGCAGTGAAAAAGTTTAATTCTGATGATTTTTAGAGTGTAGGGGCAAAATCGTAATTTTTTCACTCGCGAACAAAATTTGAGATTTTGAGAGAATTTAGATCACATTTGACAAATTAGAGAATGGCATGAGTATAAGGGATGAAAAATATGTCTATGGGCAATTTTTCAGTCTTTGGGGCAAAAATGTAATTTTGTCACATCAGGGGCAAAACGGTAATTTTGCACCCCCATAGCATTTTTCCAGCACAAGGTCTTCACCCATCATCATTTTTGACCCTTGAATAATGTGTGGTGGAGAGAGAAAGCTTAATAGTTAAGAAATGACACATGGACCAATAATAAGGTGACATGTGTCAAGTTTATATTCATTATTTATTTAGCTTTAAAATAAGCATAAAAAATCAGCCAATTTTCTTTTACATGGCCGGCCAAACAAAGAAAAAGGAAGAACAAAGGGAGGAAAGGAAAAAACAAGAAACCTAGGTGGGAAAATTAAAGGAAAATTGGTGGATTTCAAGGAATCAAGCAATCAAAGGTAAAATTTCTTGATTTTGACTTGTGATCTACCTTTCCCATGCATTNAAATTGGTGGATTTCAAAGAATCAAGCAGTCCAAGCTAAAATTTCTTGATTTTGACTTGTGATCTACCTTTCCCATGCATTTCTCCTTATTTTCCATGGTTAGATTTCATGTTTTCATGGTGAATTTATGGCTGCCCAAATGGGTATGGAGAGAGAATGAAGTTAGATTAATTTGATTTTAAGTTATGTTAGTGTTTTTAGTTTAGCATATTTAGAAACAAAACAATAAGAAAAGAATTCATTTTCCTCCATTACCATTATTGGCCGAATTTTCTAGGGGAATATTAGCGGCTGATCTTGATGTTTATTTGAGGAATTATGATGAATAATGATGAATTATGAGCCTCGAAAAATAATGAGAATTTTCGGAGAAAAAATACGAATTTTTACCCATTAGGAGTATTTTAGTAATTTACTATCGAGACTGATAATTTGCACCACACTGAGGAATATTAAGTCAATTTGGGTGCAATTGAGGTATAGAAACTGAAAAAAATTAATTTGGAGTTTAAACGGACGCGTATATCGATTTATCGGGTAAAAGACCGAAATAGGCTAAAATCTCGTTTAGGCAAAATTTAGACATTTTGCACTTCATATCATGCATTAGTAGTATAAATTAGTTTATTTTGGTTTAGTACCAAAGTAGTAAACCTCTTAATTGTGTAATTTTTCAAGGTGGTGAAACCTCTGTCAAGGGCAAAGAAATCGCACCTGAGGAGTAATAGTTGGAGTACAAGAATTTAGTTTTCGAAAACTGTGAGTAAACTTAGTATCGTCTTAATTATCTAGAGTAGTTTTATACAATTGTGTGATTTTATGAAAAATGGGTTTAAATGATAAATTGCTATGTTTTAAGAGAAATTGTGATTTTATAAAATGATTTTATAAATTTTCTGAAAAATCGAATACTGGTTTTGAAAATAAAGTAATTGAAGACTGTCTGCTTGTGTTGTAAATTTATGGTTTTAAATTGAATGGCTTATGACAATAAATGAGCATGAATGACTAAACTGATTTTGGTGTTAGAATTATTTGTACTGTGTATTTAGCCTTAAGAGGCTAGGTTGCGATAAATTACCATGTCATGCAAAAAAAGATTTTATAAATCAGGTGGTAGATAAAAGATTAGCTGCGCGTAGGGTATCTCTTGAGGTGGGCTTTTTGAGTACACTTCACATGGACCACCGCGTGAGAGTGAGACTCAGCCAACGCCAAGGAACGACTATGTTTCAAAATAAAAATATGATTTATGCGAAATATGAATTTTTAACAGCCTTAGCGGGCTCGGTTGGATACCTCTGATCCAGCTATCCCCGAGTACAAGATTTGGCATGAGCCAAGTTTTGAGTAATTCACGAGCCATATTGATTATTTGGTTGAAATGAATACTCGTGATGTGAAAAATTTGCTGAAATGAATTATTTTTAATTGTCTCCCTTTACTCGCCTTTAGATTATTTAGATGGTGTTTGTTTACTCACTGAGATTTTATAATCTCACCCTTTTTTTTTATCCCATCATTTCAGGCCGGGTTAGCCTATAGATAGCAGACATCATCGAGAACTATAGTTGGCCATACTACTTCAAAAACTGTAGGTTTACTGTCTTTACTACTTTTGTTCATTTGTGGGCCCGCGTAGCACTGTAAATTAAATTTCATACTTTGGTTTTCCATGTTATAGTTTGTATAAATATATTTAACTTTTACACTACTAAAAATCATTTTCAAAATACTCTATAAATATTAATTTGTAAGAAAATAGAATATTTTTATTTTATTTAAATGGCTATAATTCCATTTTAAATCACGTTTTAGACATTCAAATTTAATTTCGATTTCGAAATATGCATTTCTCGCTTAAGTATTACATTTTGGTCGAATTTGAAATTTTTGACGAAAAATGACCAAAATGCTCTTGTGAAGTGAAATTTATTTTTTCACTGTTTTAAATCGGAAAAAGGCTTAAAAGCCTCTAAAATACGACGTTTGGCAACGATTAACCACAGGGGAAATAACAAACTGATACGAAAGCCTTGCAATGTTTCGGTCGGTATTCAGGGTATGAATGTCTATTGAGACGTCGCGGCGGTTGTCACGAGCTCGATGGGAATTTCGGGTCGTGACAATTCTGTTGGTTTTAGAGCATGGCTTAAAGATAAGAGATTTTGATTTTAAAGCTTTGGATTTTAAAGTTTTTGGTTTTAAAGTTGTTTTAAGAAATCCACACTGACACTGCATGGCCTAAGTTAAGTTAAGTTAAGTTAAGTTAGTTAAGTTAAGTCAGATTAGGTAGAATAGAATACGTGCATCTGCATATAGAATTTGGAATTGTTTAGACTTGTTTTGGTTTTTCTTATAGATCTTATGGGAGCTATAGGAACTCTTGTTCCCAGTAATTCACTTCCTTGTTAATGTCATGCAAAGGTCATAAGTAAGGCCGTTGTTCGGGTTTAAGATGCCACCCATACCACGAGCCAGTGTTGGAGAGATCTTAAAACGAATGCTCCTAATGAAAGATTAATGAAATGATATATCCCTTCGATTATGGATGGAGAAATTTGGAATTGGACAGATAGGCCGTGATAATTTATTCATTTAGTGGAGTGTATAAATTAAGCATTGAGGTAAGAGTAAATTCATACATATGTGCATGAAGATAAGAACACTATGTTAATTGAGCGTGTTATGCCCATATAAAAGTGGTGTTGATTTCAATTAAGCGATTGTGAGATTTTAAAAATTGATTGGATCTATTATAGTTCATGGATATAAGCACGTGAACTAACTCGAGAGTGAGTATTAATGATTATTATAATTGATGTGTGGTC
>NW_017234814.1:28452-31575 GCF_000208745.1 Theobroma cacao
GCTGCTGATCTTGATGTTTATTTGAGGAATTATGATGAATAATGATAAATTATGAGCCTAAAAAAATAATGAGAATTTTCGGAGCAAAAATACGAATTTTTACCCACTAGGGGTATTTTCGTAATTTGTTACCGAGACTGATAATTTGCACCACACTGAGGAACATTAAGTCAATTTGGGTGCAATTGAAGTATAGAAACTGAAAGAAATTAATTTGGAGTTTAAACGGACACGTATATCGAATTATCGGGTAAAAGATCGAAATAGGCTAACATCTCGTTTAGGCAAAATTTAGACATTTTGCACTTCATATCATGCATTAGTAGTATAAATTAGTTTATTTTGGTTTAGTACCAAAGTAGTAAACCTCTTAATTGTGCAATTTGTCAAGGTGGCGAATCCTTTGGCAAGGGCAAAGATATCACACCCGAGGAGTAATAGTTGGAGTACCAGAATTTAGTTTTCGAAAATTGTGAGTAAACTTATTATCGTCTTAATTATCTAGAGTAGTTTTATACAATTGTGTGATTTTATGGAAAATGAGTTTAAATGGTAAATTGCTATGTTAAGAGAAATTGTGGTTTTATAAAATGATTTTATAAATTTTCTGAAAAATCGAATACTGGTTTTGAAAATAGAGTAATTGGAGACTGTCTGCTTGTGTTGTCAATTTATGGTTTTAAATTGAATGGGTTATGATAACAAATGAGCATGAATGGCTAAACTGATTTTGGTGTTAGAATTATTTGTACTGTGTATTTAGCCTTGAGAGGCTAGGTTGCGATAAATTACCATGTCATGCAGAAAAAGATTTTATAAATCAGGTGATAGATAAAAGATTAGCTACTGCAGTGGTCGGGGGTTCCGTGGGCTAGCCTATTAGAGGGGCACAGTAAACTCCTTTACATTCTCACCTCGGTCGTAGAGGCGCGTAGGATATCTCCTGAGGTGGGCTTTTTGAGTGCACTTCACGTGGACCACCGCGTGAGCGTGAGACTCAGCCAACGCCAAGGAACGACTATGTTTCAAAATAAAAATATGATTTATGCGAAATATGAATTTTTAACAGCCTTGGCGGGCTCGGTTGGATACCCTTGGTCCAGGTGTCCCTGAGTACAGGATTTTGCATGAGCCAAGTTTTGAGTAATTCAAGAGCCATATTGATTATTTGGTTGAAATGAATACTTGTGATGTGAAAAATTTGCTGAAATGAATTATTTTTAATTGTCTCCCTTTAGTCGCATTTAGATTATTTAGATGGTGTTTGTTTACTCACTGAGATTTTATAATCTCACCCTTTTTTTTTATCCCATCATTTCAGGCCGGGCTAGCCTGTAGATAGCAGACATCGTCGAAAACTATAGTTGGCCATACTACTTCAAAAACTGTAGGTTTACTGTCTTTACTATTTTTGTTCATTTGTGGGCCCACGTAGCACTGTAAATTAAATTTCATACTTTGGTTTTCTATATTATAGTTTGTATAAATATATTTAACTTTTACACTACTAAAAATCATTTTCAGAATACTCTATAAATATTAATTTGTAAGAAAATAGAATATTTTTATTTTATTTAAATGGTTATAATTCCATTTTAAATCACGTTTTAGACATTCAAATTTAATTTCGATTTCAAAATATGCATTTCTCGCTTAAGTATTACATTTTGGTCGAATTTGAAATTTTTGACGAAAAATGACCAAAATGCCCCTGTGAAGTGAAATTTATTTTTTCACTGTTTTAAATTGGAAAAAGGCTTAAAAGCCTCTAAAATATGACATTTGGCAACGATTAACCACAGGGGAGATAAGAAACTGATACGAAAGTCTTGCGATGTTTCGGTCGGTATTCAGGGTATGAATGTCTATCGAGACATCGCGGCGGTTGTCACGAGCTCGATGGAAATTTCGAGTCATGACATACGGTATGCTTACCATAAGGTACATTGATGATATTTTGCAATCGAAACTGATCAGAGTTAAGCAGAAGATGATTGCTAATATGCGTCACCAATATGCTCTAGAAATTTTTAGCAACAGTTGTGAGAGCGACCCCTAAACCATGCGTCATAAACATATAGGGAGTTGTATGTTGATTTTTTGTTGATACAATTAATTTTAATATTCATACATTTTATACATTAATTTTTCAATTCAAACATAGTGTAAAGCCCGACCTTATAAAATACTATTCATGACATACATGTGATGATAGCATGATTGCATGCTAGGAGAGTCCCGAAAAATTTACAAAAGTCGGTATTGTACTTAGAGGTACAATAAAGTTGATTTAATCCTCAAACTAGATCAAATAGGAATTTTAAGGTGAGATTAAGATCGTCACAGTCCAAGGATGACTCAAAATGGTAATTTAGAGTTTGAAGATCAATTTGGAGTCGAATCGAAATTTTCACTATCCAAGGGCAAAATGGTCATTTGCCACCTAAGGACAAAATGATAATTTTAGAAAAGATTTGTTTGTCCCCATTTGACTTATTGGAGTATAATTTGACTTATTAGAGTATGATTTGAGGTTTAGAAGTGAAAGATTTTAATTTCGGTATAATTTGGAGTATAGGGGTAAAATGGTAATTTTACCACTCCATGGGGCAAAATTGTAATTTTCCACCACTAGGATATTTTTCCAGCACATGGTCTTCCTTTATCTTCATCTTTGACCCTTGACTAATCATGTGGTGGAGATAAAATGTTTAAATTTTTAAATTTCAAAAATGGACTAATAAGAAAATGCCATGTGTCAAGCTTAGGATAATTTAATATTTAACTTAAAAATCAGCATAAATCAGCCCATTATTCTCCAAATATTCGGCCAAGCAAGGAAGAGAGGGAAAGAAAGGAAGAACAAACCCTAGGTGAGGAATTTCAAGAGAAAAAGTGTGGAAAATCAAGGAAAACAAGTGAAAAAGGTAGGATTTTTCAACTTAAGCTTGAAATCTATTTTCCTTAAGCATTTCTCCTTATTTTCCATGCTTAAATTACATGTTTTTATGATGAATTGTTGGCTGATCAAAATGGGTTAGGAGAGAGAAAGTTGTTAGATTAATTTGATTTTAAGTTATGTTAGTGTTTTTAGTTAGTTTAGCATATTTAGAAACAAAACAA
>NW_017234814.1:31607-33798 GCF_000208745.1 Theobroma cacao
GAAAGAGAGGAAGAACAAACCCTAGGTGAGGAATTTCAAGAGAAAAAGTGTGGAAAATCAAGGAAAACAAGTGAAAAAGGTAGGATTTTTCAACTTAAGCTTGAAATCTATTTTCCTTAAGCATTTCTCCTTATTTTCCATGCTTAAATTACATGGTTTTATGATGAATTGTTGGCTGATCAAAATGGGTTAGGAGAGAGAAAGTTGGTAGATTAATTTGATTTTAAGTTATGTTAGTGTTTTTAGTTAATTTAGCATATTTAGAAACAAAACCACAAGAAAAGAATTTATTTTCTCCCACAACCATTAATGGGCGAATTTACCATGTATGAGTGAGGATGTGTTTAATTTTATTCTAGGAGAATTAGTTAAGAAATGATAAATTATGAGCCTAGAAAAATAATGGGAAATTTCGGAGCAAAAATACGAATTTTTACCCATTAGGGGTATTTTCGTAATTTGCTGTTGAGACTGATAATTGGCACCACACTGAGGGACATTAAGTCAATTTGGGTGCAATTGAGGTATAGAAACTGAAAAAAATTAATTTGGGATTAAATTGGACGCGTTAGTAATTTAATCGGGTGATAAGACGAATTAGGCCAATACCGAGTTTAGATAGTTACCAGTGCATTTTGGCATTCCATATTATGCATTAATAGTCTAAATTAGTTTAATTTCAATTTAGTACTAATGTAGTGAATTTCTCGATTTTGTACTGTGTCAAGGTGGTGAGTCCTCCGATAAAGGCAAGGAAATTGCATCCAAGGACCAGTAGACAGAGTGCGTCGAAAGTCTGCATTCTCAACATTGTGAGTAAACTTACTGTCATTTTAATTATCTATGGTGGTTTTTAGATGATTTCATGAATTCTATGGAAAAAGGAATTTAAAAAGGTAAATTTTCATGTTTTATGAATAAATGTGTTTCAATGAAATTAAATTATAAATTGTTTTGAAATTAATAGTGATTTTGAAAAATAGAGTACACAGAGACTGTTAATTGTGGCAATTTGATTGTTTAAATTGATTGACTTATGATAAATCGACCATGATTGGCTAGTTGACAATTTTATTGAAATGCGAATTGTTTGGTTGCCTTGAAAGACTGTGAATTACAAAATTGCCATATCATGTTATTGAGTTTTATCGTATGGTGGATTATATATATTAATTAATCACTACAGTAGAGGGTTTCTGTGGACCAGCCTTTTAAAGGGGCACGGTAAACCCCATTATATTCTTACCTCGAACGGAGAGGCGCGTAGGGTATCTCCTAGGGTAAAGCTTAAGGTTCACTTCACGCCAAACCACCACGTGAGGGGGAACTCAGCCAACGCCAAGGAATGACTATGTTTTCAAAACAAAAACATGATTTATGTGAAATGTGAATTTTAATTGTCACGACCCGGAACTCCTCATCGGGCCCGTGACAACCGCCGCGAGGCCTCGACAAACATTCTTCACCCCGAATGTCGATTGAAACCCCGCAAGGCTTAGCATCAACTTCCGCATCTCCCCGGTGAGCAACAGTTATTAAATCTCGCATTTCAAAAAAATCTTAAGTCATTTTTAAATAAGAACAATAAAATATTATTTTCTGGCTAACAGGGGTATTTTCGTAATTTTTTGTCAAAAATCTCAAAACTTGCTAAAAATGTAGTAGGTAAGCAGAAAATATATATTTAATGATTTAAAAACAATTAAGTATCTAAAACGTTCATTTGAAAGCAAATTGTTGACAACTAGTACTATTCAAAAATAATAAATAAAATATTCTATTTTCTGATAAAATAAATTTTTATAAAAATATTCGTAAATAATTTTTCGCACATGAAAGTAAAGTAAAAATTGTATGAATAGAAATACAGATAACCAAAATATAAGTTTCGATTTGCAATGACACGTGGGCTCCAATTGACCAAGAGGATGTAAGACTGTGAACTCTTACTTTCTATAATGCAGTTTCGAGCTTAGTTCTCGTCTTACTCGACTATCTACAAACTGTCCTGAGCCTGAAAAATGTATAGGAAGAAGGGGTGAGATTTTATAATCCCAGTGAGTAAACAGATACCATCTAAAGCATCTAAAGCCGAGTAAATGGAGACAATTAAAATAAGTCATCATACTGTAATTTCATTACCTTTAAGTTCATTTCAACCAAATAAAATAAATCCATATAAATCGAGTAA
>NW_017234815.1:0-4228 GCF_000208745.1 Theobroma cacao
GACATGGAAAGTATTTTATAAGGTCGGGCTTGACACCTCGGGGTCCCACCAATATGATGGGTTGATCCGAGGAAAAGTTCTCGATAAAAAGTTATTCGTCTGACATTTTTCATCTCACGCCATGCATTTCATTTTGCTTCACATTTGCATTCCATTTTAGATTAAATAGGAGATAAAATAAGAGAATAATAACTAAGGAAATATAGTGAAATTAAAAATTAAAGCTTAATAGGATAATCTAAAAATGGTACCGTTCATGGAACAAGCATCCCGGGGGTGTTAATCCTTTCCCGGGAGTAACTGTACTTCCAAGCCTAGATCTAGAAAATCGTAGACCAGTTGAAAGTTCTTTTCGGTAGGCTTAAAATTAATTTAAGGCTTCATCGATTAGAATCGAGTCAATAGGTGGCCAATTGCACCTAGTAAAAAAGATTGGTGGCGACTCCTAATTTTAACCTAGTTTTTAGTGAGTTTTCACTCGCGTCTGGCAATCGGGTTCCCTGACCCAAACGTTACGACACTTATATTTGATGATTTGGAGTATTGGAAGTGAGAAGAATTTATTTGGAGTTGAATTGGATATTTTGACCAATTAACCGGCGTATAGTGTGAATTAGGTCAATACCATTTCAGACCCATACACAATTGAACCTATATAGAACACCATATTTAGATAATAATCTGAACTTTTCACATCCCATTTCATGCATTCATATAGAGCCTAAATTAGTTTTATAACGATTTAGTGCAAATATAGTAAATTGCTTGTTGTGCAATATGTTTAGGTGGTGAAACTTCCGATAAGGGTAAGGAGATTGTACCCGAAGATCGGGACTAGGAGTACTTCGACTCCCGATATTGTGAGGAACCTTATTATCGTCTTAATTATCTAAAGTAGTTTTTATTCATTTTTGTGATTTTATAGAAAAATGAGTTTAAATGGTAAATCCTTATGTTTTATAAGTAAAATGTGATTAAATGAAATGAGTTTTATAAATCATTTTGAAATCAAATGATGATTTTGGAAAATGAGTAATTGGAGACTGTTTGTTTGTGTTGTAAATTTATGGTTTTAATTCAATGGCTTATGGTGATATTTGGCATGAATGGTTGAATTGGAAATTGTGTTGAAATTGTATGAACTGTTTATTTTGCCTTAATAGGCTGGATAGTAATATAAGTGTCATGTTATGCTGTAGAAACTTTTATTGATTTGGTGGGATATCGATTAGCTTATTGCAGCGGGCGGGTTTCTGTGGACTAGCCCATTAGAGGGGCATGATAAACCTCGTTATATTTTACCTCGGTACGAGAGGCACAAAGGGTAACTCCTGAGGTAAAGCTTTAGAGTTCACCACACACTAAACCACCACGTGAGAGTGAACTTAGCCAACGCCAACGAACGACTATGCTTTTAAACGTAAAAATGTGTTTTATGCGTATATGAACTTTTCTTTGACAGCCTTGGCAGACTCGGTTAGATGCCTCAACCAAGGTATCCTCGAGAATGAGTTTTGGCACAAGTCAAATTTTTAAGAAATTCATAAGCCATGTTGATTAGTTGACTGAAATAAATTTATATTATTTAGTTGAAATGAGTTTTAAACGTTATGAATCATAGTACGATGAACTATTTTAAGTTGTCTCTATTTACTCGACATTAGATATTTTAGATGATGTTTGTTTACTCACTGAGTTCGTATAAACTCACCACCCTTCTTTCTACCCATTTCAAGCTCAGGATAGTCTGTAGATAGCTGATTTCGTCGAGGGCTACAGTTGGATTTGCATCCTCAAAAACTGTAGGTTCGCAGCCTTCGTTACTTTTGGTCATTTAGGGGGGACTACATGTCATTGTAAATTAAATTACACACTCTGACTCATTGTGTTATTGTATGTATGAATTTATTTTACTTTTACGCTACAAAAATTATTTACGGATATCTCTATAAATATTGTTTCATAAGAAAATGAAATATTTTATTTAATATTTTTATTTTATTCTAATAGCTATCATTTTACTTTAAATGAATGTTTTAGACATCTAAACTTATTTTTGATTATGAAATATATATATCTTTACTGATATACTACATTTTTAGATGGTTTTGAAATTTTCGAGAAAAAATGACCAAAATACCCTTGTGAGACAAAAATTATTTTTTTATTGTTTTGGTTGGGAAATAGCTTATAATCTTTTAAAATATGATATTAGCAACTATTGCTTGCAGGGGAGGTGAGAAAACTAATATTAAAGCCTCGTGGGGTTTTGATTGGCATTCCGAGTAATGAATGACTATCGGGACATCGCGACTGTTGTCACGGGCTCGAGGAGAGTACCAGGTCGTGACATCAGAGGCCTCTGCTGTGGCTGTGGAAATGGGGGTCGGGAATATGCTACGGAAGCAGAGGTAGTACTCTTTGAAGCAGATGAGTCTTTGCCCTTTTTTGCTAGCTGATTATAAGATATACTAGGATTCCTCCCTTTTGCAAACTCAGCCCGCATTCTCCTATTTTCATTCACGAGCTTCTCAGCCTTCAAAGCCATCTATAGCACCTCTTTATGCGGCTCCTTACCTGTCACTGTCATCCGCTCTCTAATCTCATTATAGAGCCCTTCCTTGAAATAACTGGCCTGATCCTGCTCAGTTTTCACCAGATCTAGCACATATAACATTAGCTTGTTAAAACGAGCCTCATACTCCTCCACGTTAAGTTCCCCTGTTTCAAACTCAGAAATTCTCTCATCTTTTCCTTCTGATGGAAATAAGTGTAATACTGACCATCAAATTCTCTTAGAAAATCTGACCAGGTCGGAGGAGTAGTAAAACGGGATTTTACTAAATTCCACCACGTGCGGGCCCTCTTCTCAAGTAATCTTGTGGCCACCATCAACTTCATATCATCATCCAACCTCATATCCGAAAGTGTATCCAAAACCTGAATAATCTAGTCTTTGGTTGCAGTTGCATCCAAATCACCCGTAAAAGAAACGTAACCAAGTTGCCTAACCTCCTTAAGTTTCTTAGAAATAGAGACATCCGGCACTGGTGGTGGAACAGAAGGTGGGGATGGTGGCACTGAAGGAGCAGTTGGAGAAACTGTAGGAGAAGCTTGACCAGTCTGAGCCTGGCCAGCAATAGCAGTGAAAAAGGCTGCCAATGCCTGAGCTGCCTCGAGAGACATGGCAAGAATACTAGTAGGTGCTGGAGGATAGGAAGGAGTCTTGTCCTGTTCAGTAGCAGGCGCTGCCCGAAAAGTGGATGCAACCGATTCCCTCTCTATTGGATCTAGCTGACGATGTTAGGAATGACCTTTTCCCCTCCTAGTCGATCTAGTGAGAGGTGGGCGTTCACGTCGAGGAGGCATGGTGATCTATAAGAAGAAACAAAGCGAGTTTAAACAACCTTAAGTTCTATATGCAGATGCATGCATGCAACTCAACTTAACCTAACTTAACTTGGGGCCACACTGACACTGTAATTTTTAAAACAACTTTAAAACCAAAAGCTTTGATACCAACTGAATTGTCACGACTCGGTACTCTCCTCGAGCCCGTGACAACCGTCGCGATGTCCCGATAGACATTCATTACTCGGAATGCCAACCGAAACCCCACAAGGCTTTAATATCAGTTTTCTCACCTCCCTTGCGAGCAACAGTTGCTAATATAATATTTTAAAAGATTATAAGCTATTTCCAAACCAAAACAATAAAAAAAAAATTTTCATCTCATAGGGGTATTTTGGTCATTTTTTTCCAAAAATTTCGAAACCATCTTAAAATGTAGTATATGAGTGAAAGATACATATTTCATAACCAAAAATAAGTTTAGATGTCTAAAACATTCATTTAAAGTAAAATGATAGCTATTAGAATAAAATAAAAATATTAAATAAAATATTTCATTTTCTTATGAAACAATATTTATAGAGATATCCGTAAATAATTTTTGTAGCGTAAAAGCAAAATAAATTCGTACATACAGTAATACAGTGAGCCAAAGTGTGTAATTTAATTTACAATGACATGTGGGCCCCCGAATGACCAAAAGTGTCACGACCCAAATTTCAGGACATGACCGGCGCATAGGCCCAATTGACATAGTCCACTAAGCCCAAGCAAGCCTATCAATCTGACATGTTCATCATGCCATTATAAACTGCTAAGTCACATTTCATAACTTAGGATCAAAATAATATTAAACAATGCCAACTCATACTGGCAT
>NW_017234815.1:7560-13670 GCF_000208745.1 Theobroma cacao
AATTGCTAAGTATTTTCAAGTTGATTTTGTCATTGTAGTAGAATGGCCTTTTCTTGATATAATGAGAACTTTCTTCTTGGTGTTCTGTTTCTCGCTGCAACAAGAAACTCTCGGGTTGGGAGGCTGGCTGCAGTCTTGTAACTCGCTACAACGAGAATACATTCTCGCTGTAGCGAGATGTCTACAGGTAGTTTCCCTGTAGTGAGAATGAATTCTCGCTACAGCGAGAAACCTTCTTTTATGGTTACTACCTTGCTTGGTTTTTGCCATATTTTCTACTTTTTTAACCTCACGGTTGATCATGGATTTTCAACATTAAGGGATTAATTAATCAAGTTTGAAATAAGGGGTTTTAATAAAAATTAAACTAAATTACATTGTTTTTGAACTTAAGTGCATTATGATTTCTAAACTTTCCTTAACGTTGCTTGTTCCCTTCCTATGTTCACTCACTAAGTTTATACTCACATTTTTAAACTTCATGTTTTAGATTTTTTTGAGTTAAAGGTGAGTGGATCCTAGGACGAGGTGCTCCTCCTTATCCATTGTTCGGTAGGTTTAACATGACACTAAATGTCACGACCTGGAACTCCCTTCGAGCCCATGACAACTGTCGCGGTGTCCCGATGGGCACTTATCTCTCGGAATGCCATCCGGAACCCCGCAAGGCTTAATATCAGTTTCTCATTTTTCCCGGTGAGTAACTATTGCCAAATATTATGTTTTAAAGGATTTTGAGCTATTTCCAACTTAAAACAGATAAAACGAAAATTTTGTCTCACAGGGGCATTTTAGTCATTTTTCTCAAAAATCTCAAAATCAGTTAAAAATGTAGTATGCAAGTGGAAAACACATATTTCATAATCAAAAATAATTTTGGATGTCTAAAACATTCGTTTAAAATGAAATTATGACTATTAGTATAAAATAAAAATATTGAATAAAACATTCAATTTTCTCATAAAACAATATTTTAAGAACACTGCATAAATAATTTTTACAGCGTAAAAGTAAAATAAATTCATATATATTGTAATACAGATAATCAAAGTATAAAATTAAATTTGCAGTGACACGTGGGCCCACGAACGACTAAAAGTATCTAGAGAGATAAACCTACATATTTTGAGGATGCTAGTCCAATTGTAACCCTCGATAAAATGAGCTATGTACCGACTACCCTAAGCCTGAAATGGGTGGAAAGAAGGGTGGTGAGATTATATAATCTCAGTGAGTAAACAAATATCATTTAAAACATCTAAAGGCGAATAAAATGAGACTATAAAAACATTTCATTAAACAGTAATTTATCATTTATCGACTTATTTCAACCAAATGAAATCAATTTATTTAAATCAAGTAATCAGTATGGCTTATGAACTTCTTAAAACTTTGGCTCATGCCGAAATCATTATCATACTCAGTTATCAGGGATACCTTGATCGAGGGCTATCCCAACCGAGTCCGCCAAGGCTGTTAAAAAAATTCACATTTTGCATAAATCATATTTTTATTTTGAAACATATAGACGTTCCTTGGCGTTAGCGGAGTTCATCATCACGAGGTGGTTCGACGTGAAGTGAACTCTAAAACTATTAGCCTCAGGAGTTATCCACCCACGCCTCTCATACTAAGGTAAGATATAACAGGGTTTACCGTGCTCCTCTAATAGGCTGGCCCACTAAAACTCGCCTACTGCAGTGGCTAGTTAAATTACCCACCATACAATAAAATTCATTCTAGCATGACATGGCAATTATTGTAATTCATAGCCTGTCAAGGCTAAATACACATTTCATATATTTTAACATAAATACCAATTTAGCCATTCATGCAAATATTATCATAAGCCATTTATTCAAATCATAAATCTACAACATACCAGTGGTCTCCAATTACTCTATTTTTCAAAATCATTATTTCGTTTCAAGACAATTTATAAAATCATTTTATTTAAACATATTTTATTTGTAAAACCAAAAATTAACCATTTAAACTCATTTTCATAAAATTCCACCAAAATCGATTAAAATCATACTTTAGATAATTAAAATGATGATAAGGTTACTCACAGTATTAGGAGTAGAAATACTCCTATCCTCCGCCCTCGGGTGCAGTCTCTTACCCGAAACAATTGACTCACCACCTATCCATAATCCATGACACAAAATTCAATAAATTGTGTCAATTTATCATAAATTATTTCAGGCTCTTATCCATGCGTATGCACTAGATAGGATTTGAAATGTCTAGACAATCGCTTAATTGCGGTGTCCGACCTAACTCGCCTATACACGGTGTAAATTCCTAAAATCCCCAATTCGACTCCAATTCCATCCATTTCAATTTCAATTATCCAATTATATCCACAATACCTCAATGACTGTGAATTTGGTCCAATTTATCAGTCCGGACTATAAATTACGCTTTTACCCCTAGTGGGTAAAAATTTCAATTTATTGCACCGAAAATTCCCATTTAATTTCCAACCTCATAATTCATCATTTTTCCACCCAATTCTCTTAAAATAAAGTCAACCTCATCCTCACATACCATTGGCTAGATTCGGCCTAGGGAAATTCATGGAGAAGATAAATATTTTTCTTGTTGTTTTACTCATAAACATGCTAAACTAACACTAAACACTAACATAGCTCAAAATCAAATTTATCTAACAACTTTCTCTCTCTAAACCCATATGACCAGAATTGAAATCATCCTCAAATCACATGATTCAACCATGAAAAATGATGGGAAATGCATGGGAAAGGTAAAGCACAAGACAAATTTAAGAAATGTTACCTTTTTTTCACTTGATTTTTGAATTTCCACCTATTTTCCCTTTAAATTTCTTGGCTAGGGTTTTATTTTCTCCTTTCTCTCTCTTGTTTCTTGCTTGGCCGAATGTTGAAGAAGAAGAATGGGTTATGGGCTGATTTTTTTATGCCTTTTTATTAGTTTAATGAAATAATATTATTTTATTCATATTTTGAATATTTTATTAATTCATTTTTTTTACCCATCCACTTGTCCTACTTTTTCCACCATGCATTCCCTTTGACTTATCCAAGTATTAAGTGAAATTTCCAGATTTTTCCAAAGTTTTGGTGGAGCAAATTTTTCAAAATTACACTTTTGCCCTCGAACTTTTCAAAAATTACCTTTTTTACCCCAAAAATTGAAAATTTGCCATAATGCATAATTTTCACCCCTCATACTCATTTCACACTCCAAATAATTAAATTTGATCAAAATCCTTTCAAAAATTAAATTTTCGATTTCGGGTGGTAAAATTACCATTTTGCCCTTATACTCTAAGCATATCGAAAACTCATATTTTTCACTGCTAAATCTTCCAATTGTACTTCAATACTCATATCATAATCAAACATGTGAAATGGGGCTAAGAAAATCTTTTCTAAAATTCCCATTTTGTCCTCAAATTACAAAATGACCATTTTACCCCTAAATAGTGAAAATTTCGGTTTGACTCCAAATTGATCCTCAAACTCTGAATTACCATTTTGAGTCATCCCTAACTGTGAAACTCTTTATTTCACCTTAAAATTCCTATTTGAACTAGTTCAAGGCTTAATTGACTTAATGGTACCATTAGGGGCAATATCGTCTTTTAACGATTCCTCGAACTTCCTAAATATGTAAACATTCTATTGAGCATGTAAATGACGTCGTAATTATTTTATAGAACAGAGTTTGACACCATAGTTCCTAAAATACCTTATTATACCTCAATTCACATCCGATAAGCTTTATTTGTCACCATATCAAAGTACGGGGCATTTCACTAAACGTTAGCAATCGTGCCCAGAGTCACTCCGCTGACAGTCAAGGTCCAATTATGTGTATATGAATACTTGTTGTGAAATGCTAAGATTTATTTGTCAAGCTATATATGTATATTATGGTTGATGATGCCATTTTGAATGCATAATTGGGTTTTATGAATTGTTTTCAAAGGAACCATATTTGAACCTTACGAATTTTGGATTTTAAAAAAATATAGATTAATGTATAAGATTATATAAATAGTCTTGCTTGGGCTTAGTGGGCTGAGCCCATTGAGCCCTAGCGTCGGTCATGGCCCGAAAATTGGGCTGTGACAGCCTATATGATAAACTGAAACTAAAATACAATATTGTTCCATTCACTGTTATTTTATTGGGTACCCTAATCATTTCATGAGTTATAAATTTTAATGCCGAAGTAGATGTAGTAAAAGTATTGACTCAAAAACAACAACGTATTTGGAGTTACTTATGGTTGATAATAGTTACACTCAAGATAGAGATGAAGGAGAGCATAGTGAGATTTAAGTATTCTTAGACTTATACAGAAGGATAATATGGCATATACACAAGTTGGGAAATAGGAACAAGTTCAACTAGCTTTTGATGAAGTCCCACCAAAATGTCGTAAAACAAGTGCACAAAGAAAATCCATAGGATAAAAGAGCTTGCTCTTTCCTCGAGCATCTATCCTTGCAAGGGTGATTATAATATTGATAACTCTATTTTATAGAGTTATCTTACATTCTTTTAAACTTAAAAATGACTAATGTCTTCTTGTTTTTAATTAATTTAGGCTTTGTTGTTACAGTTTTCTTAATATTTACTTTATGCATACTTTAGTAGTTTAATTAAGTAATTTAAGTCTATTTTCATGTTACTAATTCTTTTTTGTACCTTCTATTGATTGTGCTATATGTTGGTGAAGGGCAAAAGAGCTTAGATGTCAAATTTGCAAAGGATCATGCACTTTTGCTTAAGTTGGCCTCTAAATATGTTGCAACTTTTTGAGCATAACTCAGGCTACAAAACTCCAATTGACACAATTCTTAAACCTAAAGAAATCTAAGAGAAAGGACTACAACTTTGATGTTCAGCACGTTACCTAGTTCAGAAGTTATCATGGTCAAAAACATAGAGGAACTAGACTGACTGTAGCTGACTGCATAGTGAAAGATAGCAAGTTAATCGCTATAGCTAGATTTATTTTGGCTGTAGTGAGATTTCCAGTAACTTAAGTTAGAGTTTCTCACTATAGTGAGAAACATGAAGAAAACAGCTCTAAGTCCGAGTGTCTCGCTACAACGAGAATCCATTTTGGCTACAGTGAGAACACACCATTTAAATCTACACAAGGTTTTATGGCTAGGGCTGAAAGTGAAGGGTTTAAATACATGTTTTTGGGCTGAGAAAAGGAGGATTTTGGGAGACCATTTTGGGCAACAAGAGGTTGAAAGAAAAGAAGAGGGAATTAAGAGCTTGGAATCATCAAAAAGCTGTAGCAAAGAGTTTCTCACACTAGATTTGATTTTCTCTCTCTAACTTTTATTGAAAAAATGTTTCATTTTGCTAAGATGTGCATTTGTCTCTTGAACATGTTGAGCTAGAACTTTTAATCTAGGATTATGGTGGATGCTATTGTGTAGTTTGGATACTTTGGATTATTTTTTACTTGCTTTTATGAGAATATCAATGTTTATTCAAGTTTATACTTATTGTCTCATTTGTTGCTTAATAACCAACAAGTTGAGTATGGGGTTTTAGATGATGCTTGACAAGGATAATGTAACACTCGACCCTAAATTATCTGTGATATATCATTCACATGCTTTGGATAGCATGTTTGTATATTGAATTGTCCCGAAAAACAAGTTAAATGACTGTATTGCCCCTAATGGTACGGTTCAGTTAAATAAGTCTTGAACTAGTTTAAACAGAGAATCGATGATGAATTTGAGAAAACTAAAACCCATGGGTTGATTTAAAATAAGTATTCAGAGTTTAAGGTCCGATATGGAGTTAATCCGGACTTTAAGTATTCTAAGGGCAAAATGGTAATTTGCCACCTGAGAACGAATATGGAATTTTTTTTTAATCTCGTTTGATTAAGATTGATTATATTAAACTTATTGGAGTATAATTTGAGGGTTTGGCAGTGAAAAATGTTAATTTCGGTTATTTTTGGAGTGTAGGGGTAAAATCGTAATTTTTCCACCCGTAGACAAAATTTGAGATTTTGAGAGAATTTAGATCACATTTGACAAATTGGAGAATGGTACGAGTATAAGGGATGAAAAATATGTC
>NW_017234815.1:15347-25761 GCF_000208745.1 Theobroma cacao
TTAGCCTTGCATTGTCAAAATTATAGGTTCACAGACTCGCATCTTATTGGTTAGTTGGGGGCCCACGTGTCATTGTAAAAGTAATTTTATATTTTCGTTATCTGATTTAAAATATGTATGAACATATTTAGCTTTTACACCATGTTTTTGGCGAGTTTCGATATTATCGAAGAAAAATGACAAAAATGCCCCTGTGAGCCAGAAAATAATATTTTATTGTTTTGATTTGGAAACGACTTATGATTTCTTGAAATGTAAGATTTAATAACTGTCGCTCACCAGGGAGATGCGGAAGTTGATGCTAAGCCTTGCGGGGTTTCGATCGGCATTCGGGGTAATGAGTGCCTACCGGGACGTTGCGGCGGTTGTCACAGGCCCGATGGGAGTTTCGGGTTGTGACAGATAATCTAAAAGGACCTAACTTTGAGTAATGTATGTTCATTCCATGTTAAGAAATTAAATAAGTGATTAATTAATAGGATAGACATGTACCTATTAATCATACATAGTTAATATATGTACTAAACATAGTGAACTTAGCTTTAGTTAATTTTCTATAGAAATATAGATAGTTAATGAAGCTAGGCAATTGTGTGATGACTCGACGGAGTATTATGCATGCTTAGGGAACTTAGACTAACACTGATTCTCATAAAAAGTATGTAGTTAATTGATCTTGCATCCCTACAAAGCAATAGTTGAGACCATAGTCCTAGGCTTTAATTACATTGATTCTTCACTACACTTTTAACTTGCAATCCTTAGGTTAATTTAGACTTTTAAAGTAAATTCTATTTCATTTTAACAACTTCTGTATTCTGTTGCTTGGATAAAACTTATCTTGTTACAATTTTAGTAATTAGTAACAAATAGTAAACCAACTCCTCGTGGAATTGACAAACTCTACTCATCACTATATTACTTGTTGCAACCGTGTGCACTTGCACATAGTCTTTGCTTGTAATTTGCATTTAATTTTGAGCACATTTCATATCACACAAGTGAAAGATACACAACAAATATTGGCCATGTAGCTGATCGAAGACCTCCTAAGAAGATATTTCTAGTCCTTAGTTAAATTTGTGTTGGGATGCAATGAGGGATAAGATGTAAGCTATGTCACATAATGGTGTGTAAGAGCTTATGGAGCTATATGAGGATTGCAAACCCATTGGTTTTAAATAGGTGTACAAGACCAGGAAATATTCCAAAGGGAAGATTGAGAGGTTAAAGCCAAACTAGTTGCTATATATTTTATTCAAAGATAAAGTATTAATTACAATGAAACCTTTCCATTGTATCTTACAAGGATGTTTTTTTGAGCCATTATGGCTAGTGCCACTCATTATGATTTAGAGCTGCACCAGACAGATCTTAGGTTACTTTTCTAAATGAAAATCATGTTGAAGAGGTCTATATGTCACAAATTGAAGCATTTAAAGAGGATGGTAAAGATCATCTTATATATATATTCAAAAAGTCTATTTATGGACTCAAACAAGCTTTTCGTCAATGGCATCTTAAGTTCAGTGAAGTAATCACCTTTTTTAGCTTCTTTGAAGGTAAGTTAGACCAATACATATATCTTAAGTGTTGATGATATCTTGTTTGTTAACAGTTTGTAATGAAAGAGTTGGAATAAATATTTAACATAGAACAAAAAAAAAAGTTAGAAATTTTCATCCACTCCATGACAAGTTCTCTTTAAGTTTAATTTACAAAAGCTCCATTGAGCTTTCATTGTCTCAACATTTAATGCTATAAAGTCCGACTAGTGAAGGCAGCTTGTAAGTTGTTTATGATATTATTGTTCAAGTGATCAAATTCAAGAAAATTTAAAACAACTAAACTCATTTCGGCCAAGTTATATAACGAATTGTTTATCTTTACTTTGTTCAAGCATTCAAGCTCAAGTAAGTTCACTTCAGTCAATTAAAATTCATCTCATTTTATTTCAGTTTGTTTTAATTTGTGGAATGCACATATATTTTCAGCAAGTTAATGTTTTCTGATCTAGTCACTACTTTAGCTTTATCATCTATTAGAAATTGTGACTCAAATCTCAACTAGTTGGGATAAATTTTTTTTTTTATGTTTAGAAGATATTACTCGGTAATCAACTTATTTGGCAAAGAAGTTTACTTGATGGGTAAGAAGACTTCTTAGACAAAAGATCTAAAAGGAAAGGGATTCTTGGTGGACAAATTTGTTGGTTTAGAAATAAAGAGTCTCAACAGGGTGAGGTATGAGCGAAAGATATAAGAAAGTTGTAAAGTTTGCACAATAGGGTGGGCAGACACCTCATGACTCTAAGGGAGAGTGTTCATGGATGTGTAAATTTGAGTTTAAATTTGATTTTGTGAGTGATTGTGTTTAGTGAAACAGAGTGAGAATGGTCATGTTTGTTTGGATTTGGGATTGTTTTATGAGTTGGGCATTGATGATATCTTTGTTGATTGTAATTGTTTACAACTAATGAATCTTTTCTCTCATCTTTTGATCTAGGTAAGTTGAAGTGACAGAATCACATTAAATTCTTATAACTCGTATGTATAATTTATTATTGGATTATGATTCTATTTACTGGGGATGTTAATTGATTGGGAGTTTATTGTAACATCATTAGTGAGTGAGACCTGTGATCATAAACTTCTTATCCAATTTTCTCCCAAGGATTTTCGATGATTAAATGTTTGAAAATATTGTCACACTGTGACATAATTTCAACTAGTAATGAAACGAAACAAGCATAATTTCAGCATACAAAATAAAAAGAGAAATGAAATTCAAGCACATTAAAAGTTACAAGCAAGAAATTTTAGTCACCTGGAGCTGGCTCCCCACAGCTCTTGCCTTCATCTCCTGAGGGAAAAGGTAGAAGAAATTGTTGCTTTGCTTTAAATTTTAGCCCAAGGTTTTTTATTCTTCAATTAACTCCTTTTCTGGTTTGCCTTGAGAAAAATGAAACTCGCCAATAAATCACCTTTAGTTTAAGGGAACAAACGAGCAGTTATAGAATTCAATAAATCTGGCTCTTATCATTTATTGCTTTTTCCCCAGAAATATCCATTCTAATCTCTGCAAGGTTCTGTTCCAATTGTCCCAGCTTTTCTTGGTATTCCTACAATTCCTCGTGGTTCATTTCTTTCTTAAGATCTGCTAACTTTGATTCCAAACTTTTTTGCTTCTTCATGAGTCTCTTGTTTTGGTCAAGCTAATAAATAAAAGTGAAAGTAGGCAGAATTTTTGGAAACATCATCAGCAAAGCAGGAAAAGGCACAAAAGCATTGCAAACTGGAATCAATTCCACAAAAAGAAAGAAGTTAATTAGCTACCTAACTAACCTCAAACCTCCTTTTAGAACATATATGCTTCTTGTGCTTGGAAACTCTCAGTTCACTTTCCTTCTTGGGAGCCATGGGCTTCTCCCCTTTTTTCTCATCTCTGCAGTCGTCAAGTCAATATATTGTGTTATTCACATGTAGAAGAAGAAGAAAACAGATGTTCATGAGTAAAGGACTTCACAAAAGAAAGAATTACATTTTAGTATACCTTAAAGTTTCCTTGGTGGAGGAGTGGCCGGTCTCAAGACACTTGTTCATGTCTTTGTTAACAAAGTGCTGGAGAAATTGTGAGAGAGGCAGAGAGCACTGAAGGTTTTTCTTCAGATCTACACTATTTTTTTGTTCCTCAGGGATGGTACTTACAAGCAAAATGATTTTTTAATTAATCTATTTAATTTTTAAAAAAGAATTAATATTTTTAACTTTAAAAAGTGTGCAACTCTTTTTAACTTATAAGATATTTCTTAAGGACTCATGCAATTGCGCGATCCATAAAAAGAGAACAAACAATGGGAAATATAATAAGAGGCCAAAGTACTAGCTTCCAAAAAGTTTTAACATTAACATAACGGTGCTCAAATTTAAATTTATAAATGAATAATAATAAGAATAAAAATAGTTATAGAAAAAAATTACAATTGAAAAACCTTGATGTAAACTTATAAGAATTAATGTAAAAATAAAAAAAGTAGAATAAACATTCTCAAAATGTTAACATAAATATGTCAGATTTAACGTAACAAGTCAATTAAGTCAAAATAAATATAATTTTTACAAAAACTAAACTTTTAAATTTATATTATTGAGGTAAAAATATTTAACAATTTACAAATTTTAACTTATACAAGAATAATAATACAAATAAAAATAACTATGGTTAAAACTAGCAATTGAAAAACATTGACATACACTTGTAAGAGTAAACATAAAAAATTTTACAGGTGGAATAAGTATTAATAAAAATATTGATGAAAATATGTGAGATTTTGTAAAGCCCGACCTTATAAAATACTTGTCATGACATACATGTGATGGATAGCATGTTTGCATGCTAGGAGAGTCTTGAAGAATTTACAAAAGTCGATATTATACCTAGAGGTACAATAAAGTTGATTTAAGCCTCGAACTAGATCAAATAGAGATTTTAGGGTGAAATTGAAAATTTTAAAGTTTCAGAATGACTTAGAATGGTGATTCGGGGTTCGAAGATCAATTTGGAGTCAAATTGGAAATTTCACTACCTAGGGGTAAAATGGTAATTTTGCCACTCGAGGACAAAATGGGAATTTTTTTTATATTTTGACCATATTTGACTTATTGGAGTATGATTTGAGGTTGAGAAGTAAAAAATTGAAATCTTGATATTTTTCGAAGCATAGGGGTAAAATGGTAATTTTGCCACCCTAGGGGCAAAATTGTAATTTTACACACCCAACACTTGTCTAGCATATGGATTTTACCCAATATTATCATGGATAATTGAAAGAATTTATATGGTGGAGAAAGAAAGCTTAATAGTTAAGAAATGACACATGGCAAAATCTCATCCATTAATTATTTGGCTTATAAATTAACACAAATCAGCCCATTTTCTCCTTATTATGGCCAGCCATAGCAAGAACAAAGAGAGGAAAAGAAGAACAAGAACCCTAGGTGGGAAAATTCAAGGAAAAATTGGTGGATTTCAAGTAATCAAGCAATCAAAGGTAAAATTTCTTGATTTTTACTTGTGATCTACCTTTCCCATGCATTTCTCCTTATTTTCCATGGTTAGATTTCATGTTTTCATGGTGAATTCGTGGCTGGTCAAAATGGGTATGGAGAGAGAAAGATGTTAGATTGATTTGATTTTAAGTTATGTTAGTGTTTTTAGTTAGTTTAGCATATTTAGAAACAAAACAACAAGAAAAGAATTCAATTTCCCCATCAACCATCAGTGGCTGAATTTCCTAGGGAGGATATTGTGGCTGAAATTGATGATATTTCATGATATTTTGGTGATATTTGATGTTTGGTGAGACTAGAAATTAAATGGGAATTTTGGTGTGAAAATCTGAATTTTTACCTAATGTATAGACATGTGTGATTATTGACCCGAGACTGATAAATTAAATCTCATTCACAGTCACTGAGGTAATTTAGGTATAATTGGAGTGTAGAAAGTGAAATAAATTGATTTGGAGTTAAATTTGAGGTTTTAGCCAATTACACCGAGAATAGTGCGAATTAGGTCGAATATCGTATTTAAACGGCTATTCGGACATTTTGCATCACATTTCGTGCATTCATATAGATTTATAGAGCCTAAAATAGTTTATGATAAATTGACACAATTTATTAAAATTCGTGTCACGTATGATGTATAGGTGGTGAGCCCTCTAACAAGGGTAAAGAGATTGTGCCCGAAGACCGAGAATAGGAGTATATCGAACTCCTAGTACTGTGAGTAACCTTATCATCATTTTAATTATCTAAAGTATGTTTTAATTCGATTTTGGTGAAATTTTATGAAAATGAGTTAAATGGCAAATTTTAGATTTTATAAACAAAAATGAGTTTAAATAAAAAGATTTTATAAATTGTTTTGGAAACTGAATGATGATTTTGAAATAGAGTAATTGGAGACCACTGATATGTTGTAAATTTAAAATTCAATTGATGGCTTATGTTATTGTGTTGGCATGACTAGCTGAGTTGTGTTTTATGAATTATATGAATTACTTTATTTTACCCTTGCAGGCTGGGTGGTAATATATTAGCCTTGTCATGCTGTCAAAATTTTATTGTATGGTGGGTTTGACCTGCTGCAGTGGGCTGGGTTCTGTGGACTAGCCTATTAGAGGGGCACTGTCACGACCCGGAACCTCTCTCGGGCCCATGACAACCGCCGTGACGTCCCGATTGACACTCATTATCCGGAATGCCAATCGGAACCCCACAAGGCTAACGAATCAGTTTCTTGCCTTTCCTATGAGCAATCGTTGTTAAATATCGAGTTTTAAGAAAATATAAACTATTTTAGATCGAAAACAATCAAAATAAAATTTTCACCACATAGGGGTATTTTGGTCATTTTTACCAAAAAATTTTGAAACCTGATAAAGATACAATGTATGGTAGGAAAATATCCACTGTCGATTCAAAATAAATTTTTGTAATCTAAATCATTCATTTAGAGTGAAAAGTTGGCTAATTAAACTAAATAAAAATATTTGATAATATATTTCATTTTCTTATAAAACAATTTTTATAGAACTATACATAAATAATTTTTGTAGCGTGAGAATAAAATAAATTCATACATACAATAATTTACAAAGTTATAATGTACAATAATAATTACAATGACAAGGGGCCCATGAATACACCAAGTACTAGTGATAGTAACCTACTGTTTGTGAGGTAGAGAGGTCAACTGGAATCCTCGACAAAATAGGGTATCTACAAGCTGCCACAGACCTAAAATGTTTGGAAAGGAGGTGGGTGAGATTTTGCAATCCCAATGAGTAAACAGACATTATCATAAATATCTAAAGGCGAGTAACATGGAGGCAAGTTTAAACAACAAATTGCAAACCATTTCATAAGGTTTCCCATTTTTTCCTTAAACCATAAAATATTTGTAATTTACCAAAATAGTTGTTAAGGCTTATGACTTTTATTAAAACAAGGCTCAAGCCAAAACTAATCCTTGGGGATACCTTGGCAGAGGTATCTAACCGAGTCCGCCAAGGTAGTTATGATATTTACATATGAAACATATTTTTATTTTTAAAATAAGCCGTTCCTTGGCGTTGGCCGAGTTACACATTCACGTGGGGGTTCGACGTGAAGTGAGCTCTAATACTACCCCGAGAGTTACCCTCCTCGCCTCTACAACCAAAGTAATTATGTAACCAAGTTTACCGTGCCCCTCTAATAGCCAGTCCACAGAAACTCGTCACTGCAGTGACTAAACCCACCAATTTTAATAAAATTTCGACAGTATAACGTGACTTTTATTTATTTACCCAGCTTGCATAGTAAAAACAGCTTACATAAATTCCCAATGCAATTTATCAAATATAGCCACATATACTCATATTTCATAAGCCATTCATAGGAAAATATATATTTCAAAATAATTGGTAGTCTCCAATTACTCAATTTCATAATCAACACAATATATTTTTATTTGTCACATTTATTTCTAAAACATCAAAAATCTCGTTTTAATCTCGTTTTCGTTTCATAAAATACATAAAGAGCATTTAAAAATAAACTCTAGATAATTTACAATAACAATAGGTTTACTCACCGTTTGTACAAATTAACTGATTTTTAGGTGCCCCGATCACTGTTCGTCGGGTACGAGTTCCTTACCTTTACCGGAAGGCTCTCCTCCTAGACACATTGCAAATTTTACCCAATTCACCACATTGATGCTAAATCACTATATAATTGACTTAAATCCTATACTAATGCATGGTATGAAATGCAATAGCCTAAAACGGCTTAAACGCGGTATTAACCTATTTTTGGCACTTTACACGTTAAATTGCTAACGCGCTCCATTTTAGCTCTAAATTGTCCCATTTTCTCCACAACATTTCTAACCATTAAATATCAGCCTATAACCTTCTAAAATCACCAAAATCAGCTCACTTTCCTCCTTGAAAAATTCGGTCAAAAATGGGACATTTACTCGATTAATTTTCCACTTTGTTTTTCTATCACATTTAACCTTTTTTCATCATTTTCTCTTCATTTCTCTTAGAATAGAAATCAGTTCACCATCATTGTACATCAATGCATATTCAGCCAAGGGTGGGTATTGTGAAAACATTATGCTTTCTTGCCCAATTTAATTTCTATACACATTTAACTAACTAAAACTACCAATTTAACTAAAAATCAAAACCTAAAAATTCCAAAATCTTTCCCCTAGAATTTAGGCCAGCCCTTGGTTTCACTTTTTGATCTCTCTCCTCAAGCATGCTTAATGGAAATAAAGGCATAGGAAAGCTAGAAATCAAGTTAAAATCAAAAAATCTTACCGTTAGACGCGTAAACGGACAAAAAACGTGATTTTCCCTTTGAATTTTCTAGTTTTCCTTTGTTTTTCTCTTTTCTTCCTTTCCTCTGTATTTTCTCTCTTGTTCTTTCCTTATGGCCGGCCAGCACTTAATATGGGGTTTAAATGGGCTGACTTTTCATTAAAATAATATTAAATCATTAAAAAGTGCCATGTGTCACTTTCTCATTGGCTCGTTTTTAAAATTTCATCCATTTGTTTCCAAATTTTCACCATACACTTGTCCCACATATCCATAGCTTAGATAAAATTCTTAGACTTATTCAAAGTCTTGGTGGAGTAATTTTTGAAATTTACACTTTTGCCCCCGTAAAAGTGAAAGATTACATTTTTGCCCCAAAAACTAAAAAATTGCCCATAGACATATTTTTCATCCCTTATACTCATACCATTCTCCAATTTGTCAAATTTGATCTAAATTCTCTCAAAATCTCAATTTTTGTCCGCAAGTGGCAAAATTACGATTTTACCCCTACACTCCAAAAATACCAGAATTAAACTTTTTCACTTCCTATCATTAAATTATACTCCAAATAGTTAATCTTGGTCAAAAATTTCACTCCATGATCAAATTATTATCTTAGATGGCAAAATGACGATTTTGCCCCTAACCATCAAAATTTTTTATTTTTCTCCAAATGAACCCTCGAACTCCGAACAATCATTTTTAGTCATTCCTGGACTATAAAATATTAAATTTCATCCTACGATTCCTATTTGAACTAGTTCAAGGTTAAATCAACTCAAGTGTACCGTTAGGTACAATATCGAGTTTCGTATATTCTTAGGACTTTCCTAGCGTAATAACATGCTACTCAGCGCATGTATGTCATGACATGTATTTATAGGGTCGGGTTTTATAGGCATGAAATCCTGTTATATTTTACCTTGGTTGGAGAGGCGAGTAGGTAACTCCCGAGGTATAACTTTTAGAGTTCACTTCACGTCAAACCACCACGTGAGGGGGAACTCGGCCAACGCCAAGGAATGGCTAGGTTTTCAAAATAAAAACATAACTTTCTAATAACCTTAACGAACTCAATTGGGATAGCTCTTGGTCAAGGTATCCCAAATAACTGACTATGATAATAATTTTTGGCATGAGCCAAGCTTTTAAGAAATTTATAAGCCATATTGATTACTTGATTTAAATAAATTGATTTCATTTGGTTGAAATAAGTTGAAAAATGATAAATTACAGTTTGATGAAATATTTTAATAGTCTCATTTTGCTCACCTTTAGATATTTTAAATGATATTTGTTTACTCACTAGGATTTTATAATCTCACCACCATCATTTCCACCCTTTTCAGGCTCAGAGTAAATTGTAGATAACTGATATCGGCGAGGCCTATAGTTGGACTTGCCACATCCAAAAACTGTAGGTTCATTTCTTTAGATACTTTTAGTCATTCGTGGGCCCACGAGTCACTGTAAATTAAATTTTATACTTTGGTTATCTGTATTGCTGTATGTAAGAATTTATTTTGCTTTTATGCTGTAAAAAAATTATTTATGCAGTGTTCTTAAAATACTATTTTATTTAATATTTTTATTTTATTCTAATAGTCATAATTTCATTTTAAACGAATGTTTTAGACATCCAATTTTTTTTTTGATTTCAAATTATGTGTTTTGTACTTGTATATTACAATTCAGCCGGTTTCGAAATTTTTAAGAAAAAATGACCAAAATACCCCTGTGAAACGAAAATTATTGTTTTATTTGTTTTAAGTTGGAAACTGTAAAGCCCAACCTTATAAAATACTATTCATGACATACATGTGATGATAGCATGATTCCATGCTAGGAGAGTCCTGAAAAATTTACAAAAGTCGGTATTGTACCTAAAGGTACAACAAAGTTTATTTAATCCTCGAACTAGATCAAATAGGAATTTTAAGGTGAGATTAAGAGTTTCACAGTTCATGGATGACTTAAAATGGTAATTTGGAGTTTGAGGATCAATTTGGAGTCAAATCGGAATTTTCACTA
>NW_017234815.1:31592-33207 GCF_000208745.1 Theobroma cacao
CTCTGTATATCAGTGCGAGCTGGTGAAGATGATGCAACTACCGTGGCTCGTCCTAACCGTGGGCAATTACTCCTAATATGACCCGTCTGTCCACATTGGAAACATCTTGTCGGCCCTCTACATAGCCCACTATGATAATTCCCACAATTTTTGCATCGGTCAGAACCTTCGAAACTCTTCCCAGAACCAGTCATAGCAGATTTGCTAAACCTCGAAGGTCTCTGTTGTGATGGTGGAAATGGAGGTCGAGGAGATGTCACGGAAACAGAAGTAGTACTCCCTAAAATTGCTGAGTCCTTGCCTCTTTTTACTGGCTGACTAGAAGACATACCAGGATTCCTCCTTTTTGCAAACTCAGTCCGAATCCTCATATTCTCAGTTGGGAGCTTCTCAGCCTGTAAAGCCATCTGTACCACCTCCTTATGCGGCTCCCTACCAGTTACTGTTATCCGCTCTCTAATCTCATTACGGAGCCCTTCCTCAAAATAATTGGCCTGATCCTGCTCAGATTTCACCAGATCCGGCACATATAACATTAACTCGTTAAAACGAGTCTCGTACACCTCTACAGTTAGATTCCTCTATTTCAAACTCAAAAATTCTCTCTTCTTTTCTTTCTGATGAAAATAAGTGAAATACTGACCATCGAATTCCTTGAGAAAATCGGACCACATCTGAGGAGTAGTGGAACGGGACTTCACTGAATTCCACCAAGTACGAGCCCTCTTCTCTAATAATCTCGTAGCCACCATCAGTTTCATGTCGTTGTCTAATCTCATATCAGAGAGAGTCTCTGAAACTTTATTAATCCAGTCCTTTGCCACAGTGGCATCCAACTCACCCGTGAAAGACACACAACCGAGCTGTCTAGCCTCCTTTAGCTTCTTGGAAATGGATACATCTTGTACCGGTGGTGGAACTAAAGGAGTAATTGGTGGTACTATAGGTGGAACTTGACCAGTCGGAGCTCCACTAGCCATTGCAGTAAAGAAAGCTGCCAATGCTTGTGCTGCCTCAATAGGCATGGTGGGAATACCCGTAGGTGGTGGAGGAGGTGGAGGATGTGGAGGACTATCGGCCTGCTCAGCAGCAGGTGCTGCCTGAATGGTAGACGTAGCCGATACTTCCCCTACTGCATCTAGCTGACGACGTTGGGAACGACCTTTTCCCCTCCCAACTGATCTAGTGAGAGGTGGGCGTCCGCGTCGAGGAGGCATAATAATCTATAAGAGAAAACGAGCAAGCTTAGAGAACCTTAGGCTCTATATGAAAATGCATGCATTTTGTTCAACCTAACTTAACTTAATCCGGGGCCACACTGATACTGTAATTTTTTAAAACTACTTTAAAACCAAAAGCTCGATACTAATAGAATTGTCACGACCCAGAACCTCCCTCAGGCCCATGACAATCGCCGCGACGTCTCGTTTGACACTCATTATCCGGAATGCCAACCGAAACCCCGTTAGGCTTACATATCAGTTTTTTTCCTTTCCTATAAGCAATCATTGTTAAATATCGAGTTTTTAGAGAATATATACTAATTTAGATAAAAAACAATCAAAATAAAATTTTCGCCACACAGGGGTATTTTGGTCATTTTTTTTCTCAAAAA
>NW_017234816.1:0-26090 GCF_000208745.1 Theobroma cacao
CTTTGGAAAAAGACTCAGAATTCAGCTCTTTCGTTGAACAGAAGATACATACGTCTACCATATAACCTTACTCCAGTATGCAGGTCTATCCACTTCAGCAATGGTCATAGAATCATTATACAAAATTAAAACTGAAATGTATTTCTATCACTAAACTAACTGCCGCTTTTACAAGTAATTAAGATAAAAGGCAATTAACCACTAAATTTCACTAATAAAAGCAACCAACATAACTTCACCATCACCATAATAAGAACAACAGTCAACAACTAATTCCATCAGACTATAACTTTCTTCCAAGATGCTATATACATAAGAGCCCCTCTGAAAACAACCTTAATTAGTCAGAAGCCTGATGAGGTTTCTCTACAGTGCTGCCATGGTCATCTACTTCTCTATCAGAAGGGGTGGAGTTAGTTAATTTTTAATGAGGAGGTTAAAGATAAAAGGAAATAAGGGTTAAAATTTTTATTTTTAAAAGATGATGGTTTATTCCTCCTTTATCAGTGATGCCATAGCAAGTCTTAAGCCTTTTAGGCTAGAGACTCTAATGGCATAGCAAACCTGATAAGGGCAAAGAAGACTGCACGTTCACAAAAATTGCTTATACAATAAGCCATTAGAGCCTATACCCTTTCAAAGTCTAAAGCAGGTTAAAAGTCCTACAACAGCAAGGTGAAAAGAAATTCTACATAATCAACAGGAACAAACTAAAATAGAAAAGAAATCCATATGAGGACGGCAAAGGAAACAAAACAGCCTGAGCAGAGTCGTAAAGAAGGCTTCCAACCACGATGGATTCAGGACTTAACCCTCACAGTCGCCACAAAGAAAGGTCGTCAACTCAAAATCCTCAACCAAACAGGAATAAAAAGCCAAAGCAAAACCTCCAAATCCACAAGCGTCAAAGAAGTTCCCAACGCTCCACAAATCGAAGATTTTTAAAATTAAAATTTTGAACTTAATCAATAGTCAAAAAATTTATTATAGATAATAATTTTATATAACATGTAAATAAAAAAGAATAGGAAAAAATACTTACAATAGTCTTTTAGAAAACTTATATTTCACAATATTTCTTAGATTCAAATTTATCGATTATTGACTCTATATTGAAAAAGTTAATAATGTCTTTATCAATATAAATAACTAAATTATCTGTAAAAAATTCATAATCTAATTTGTTCAAAAATCTTATTTTTACAATTTTAATTGTTGAAATAACTAATTTTATAATTGTTATAGAAACTGAAAAAGTCAAAACATTACAAATTAATCTATCAATCAATAGTAATTTATTGACTTTCCTATTTTTGTTAATCTCTTACACAATTCGTATTCTCATAATAATGGTATGCATTAATATTTTAACTATATAATATATAAAATATTTTAAAAATTTTGGAGATTAAATATTTTTCTTATCTATTCTCATAATGTAGGTATTAATTAATGTTGTAAATGTATAATACATAAAATATTTTAAAAAATTTGAAGCTAAATATTTTCTTATATATTATGATATGAATTAATGTTACTTTCAAAAAAGCTTGGTATGAATTAATATTTTAAATGTATAATATATAAAATATTTTAAAAATCATGGCCCCTCGTAACAACGCAAGCCTCCGTCCCGGTCTATCAGTTTTCTTGCTTTCCTTTCTATTATTTGGTTTGCGAAGAAACATCATCCTCTCTGTCATACTTACATCCCTGGGCGACGGGAATTGGTTGATTTGTGGTGAATGCCCTGAACTAGTTCCCTTTCTTGGTGGTGTTGCACCAATTCTGATCTCAAAGTGGAGAAAAAAAAAAGAAAACTAATTGTTAATTAAGAAATTTAACTTGTCATAACAGATAACTAAACAATATTTTAAGAAAGATTGGCTTACATGACCGTAGCTTTCTTCTGGCTAACCCTAAATTTGGATGTTTGGAGTAACGTTTTGGGCAGGAAAGGACACGGCAACAGAGCCATCAGTTAGCAAATGGAGAAAAATTCCCTTTCTCTAATTAGTAAGGTTTTTGAAATTTCCAACCGCCAAGATTGGCGGCCGGCGCCCGAAATCTGGGTTTGAGGAGGCCGGCTTTGGGGACAGGGTAGAGAGGGAGTGGAGAGCTAGGGAGAGAAGGAGAAAAGGTACATAGAAATAAAACATAATATCTAAAAAAACTCTTAAATTATTCTAAAAATTTAAATAAATCTTTTACTTTTATTACGTTCTATTAAATTTTTATATTTTTATATTGAGTCAAATAAATTTTTATATTTTTATTTTGAGTCAAATAGTCCCTTATATTTTTATTTTGAATCAAATAAACCCTTATAATTAATGATTAACTTAATTAAAATGTCATTTGTCATTCTATATTTCTTGACATTGACATGGCATATTAATTTAGCATGATAACATGATCATTTGAGATTTTTCATCTTTCATATCCAAAATCATATCAGTGCCATGTGAATATAAAATGACAAATTACGTTTTAACTAATAACAATTAATTAATCATTAGTTATAAAAGTTTATTTGATCTAAAATAAAAATATAAGAGCTTGATTGAATGCAACAAAAGAATAAAGGCTTATTTTAATTTTCTTAAAAAATTTAGGAACTTATTTGAGCATTATGTCAGAAAAAATCAAATGTGTTTTTAATAATTCCATCAAAACGATATAATTTTGGACAAAGAAGAGAAGAAAAAAAAAGCCACATGGTCAATTTTCTTTTTGTTTGACACATCAATACCATGTCAGTATCGTCTGACATGTTAGTGTTATTAACAGTCAATTTAGACAAAATTAGACAGAAGGATTCAATTGCACAAAATATCATAATACAAAGACTAAATTAATAATTTTGAAATGAAGAGATTAAATTAACAAAAATGTTATAGTACAAGAGCCTGTGGGATTATTTTACTCCCTTTTTATATGTTTTGCACTAGGTTAAATAAAAGTGCAAACTTCAAAACAAATTATTATTAAAAGTATTAAAAGTGATTGACTTAATGTGTCATGTTGTGTGCGTTGGAGCATAAGTCTTTATATTAAAAGTAAAACACATGAAAATGTTAATTCTAAATATTTGAGTAAATTGCACTTTGATCCGTAATATTTTCGCAATGTTTTATTTTTGTCCATGATATAAAACACTCAATATTTTTGGTACGAGAGTAGCAAACTTATTAACTATTAGTTTTGACACTTAACCCCAACCATATAACTAAAGAGTAGTTCGAAACTGAAGAGAAGGCTAAGCATTCATAAAATCAATTTTTTTTTATTTATAACCTTTTAAATTTATTTCAAATCCGTATATTCGTTATACATTGTTAGAAGACGGATGAAATTTGTCACTTAAAAACTACTTGCACGTTCAATTAAGGGTTACGTGTTATATTTTGTTCATATTTAATAGTCAACTAACAAATAAATAAATTTAGAACAAATTCAAAAAGTACTCATAGGTGAAAAAATTAAAAAAAAAAAAAAAAAAAAATTTCTCAAAACTAATGGTACAATTTACTCTTAGAGATTCTAATGGTCATAATTATAAACTTGGCGATTTATTTTCAATTACTTATACAAGAATTCTTTAAACAGTAACTATAAATCAGTTTATAAGGAGCGCCACTTGAAGTTCAGATAAGAATAAATTCAGGCATTTTAACTAGTATATATCATGTATAAATCCAAGTGTAGCGACGAAAATATTACTAGTATTTAAAACATTGATTCTTAAGGCACATGAGGAGTTTATTGGTGAGATCCAATGTTAAAATTGCTACATACATATGGATATCAGATAAATCCATATTCCATGAATTATTTTTTTGGCACCCAAGCCAATAGTTATTTAAGTCCAACTACAACACAATCATACTATACCAACTTCGTAGATAAAACTATAACGGGATGTTTGATATGGTGTAAGTGGAAGACATTCTTTATAATTTAAATGACTGTAATCACTTAGCAGTATTTGGTTGGCAAAAAAAAAATAATATATTTACAATTGTAATCACATTACAATAAGAGAACATTCCTTTCTCTCACAGAGGGAAAGTGAGGGGGAAAGTATCTATCCCTCTTCAAAGGGAAAGTTACATATTTTTTCTTTCCCAAATTATCCATCTCAGCCGATCCTTTTCTTCTTCTTACTGGGAATCCCATGGTTTTTAAACCAAACTTTCTGGGTTTTAAATGATTAATGATGAATAAAACAAAGCCAAACCAAAAAGGCTCCAAGGCTCCAAGGCTCCAAGGAACACACAAAAGCACTAAACTTCAGCAGAAACTGAAAACAGTCAACAACAGAAAGCTCAAAGCTCACAACACCGTGAAAAAGAAAGAGCAGGGACACGAAACAAAAAAAAACCCAGAAAATGAAGGGGAAAATAGTACAGCCACAGAGAAGAAACAAGACATGCCATGTCCTGAACAAGAGAAAAGTAATTGAACTTTTGTTGAAGGAGAAAGAAAAAAAAGGAAGAAGAAAAATAAAAGTGGAGTTCTGTGTAAAAAAAAATTAACTTTATTTGTTGAATAAAATAAAAAAATTATTAAATGTATAATTGATAATTTATATATAAATGTTTAAATAAAGAGTATATGAATTAATTAAAAAGGATAAATGATTATATAAATGTGTGATTAATATTTATTGATTAATTATTTTAAATCAATTAATTAATTTATTTATAAAATAATTAATATTTATTAATTTAATTCTTTTTAAAACTTAAATAATTTATTAAAAATAAATATTTCATAATTTCACATTTTAATAGTTAAATTATTAATATTAAAATATTATGTTATTTTTGTCATGCTATTAATTTATTATTTTAAGTGATAAAGTGAAAAGTTAAAAATTTACATTAAAAAGAATGTAAGTTTATTCAATTTTATATTTCATACATAAGAATAATTTTTTAATTTTGTAAACTTTATTAATTTCACATATTTTAATGTTATTATTGTCATGCTTTATTTATTATTTTAAAGAATACTTGAAAAGTTAAAAATTTATATTAAAAAAGAATGTAAATTTATTTAATTTAATATTGGATGTGGAAGCAATATCATTATGGAAGGAAGATTGAAGAACAAGTAACTTAGCAGATAATGAAGGAGGTGAAGAAGAATCAACAAAATTGAAGTCAAAAAAATCAAGAACTGGATCATGCGTACCAACTACTTGAGGAAATGTAGAATGATCTGTGGTATGCTTTATATGCTGAAAAGGAAAATGAGCTCATGGAAAACAACATTTCTAGAAATAAGTACTTTTTCTGCATCAATATCATATATCTTAAAACTTTTTGTACCATTTGGATAACCTATAAACACACACTTACTAACTCTTTTATTAAACTTAGTTCTATGTTGTACTAAAGTTGTAGCATAACAAAGGCTACCAAATACTCTAAAATAGTCATAGTTAGGTGGTTTATGATGAAGACATTCATATGGAGACTTATCATAAAGAAGCTTTGATGGTGTCCTGTTTATAATGTTTGCTGCAGTAAGTACTACATCTCCCCAAAATTTGAGTGGTAAGCCAGACTAATGCAAAAGAGCTCTAGCCACAACAAGAAGACGTTGATGCTTATGCTCAATAACACCATTCTGTTGAGGAGTTTTAATACAAGACAAGTGATGAACAATACCTGTTGAATTAAAAAAAAAAATCATTGAGTTTAAATTCATTACCATTGTCTGACCTGATGCATTTGATAGAAGTTGAAAATTGATTCTTAACAAGGTTGTAAAAATATTGAATAATGATAGAAACTTTAGACTTATTTCTAATTAAAAAAAATCTAAGCAAATCTTGTAAAATCATCAACTAAAGTAAGAAAATAATGATGACTATCAAGAGTTGGAGCTCTATATGGCCCCTAGATATCAAAATGGGCAATTTCAAAAGCAGAACTTGTACTTTTAACATGAATAGGAAAAGACAGTTTCTTTTGTTTTGCCAAATGACATACATCACATATCAAGGTATTTGAACAATGAATTTCAGGATACTATTGATATAATACACTTATTCTATTTGTAGGTATATGACCAAGCTTAAAATGCCAAAGATCAAACTGATTCTGAACTATTTTACAACCATTAGCAAAAACAGTAGAAGGAAAATGTACTATCTTGTCAATGCTAAACTTTGACAAATATTGATCATCTTGGTCATCTTGTATGGAATATAGGCCAAAGGAGACTTTAGCAACCTCAGTCACTTTCTAGGATGTGAGGTCCTGCACAACACAACACTTATTAGTAAAAATGACACAATTCTTCCTAGAACTTGTTAGTTTGCTCACTGAAACAAGATTAAATTGAAAAGAAGGTACACAAAACATATTATGCAATACCAACAAGGATGTTAATTTGACAGTCCTTATGTGTGTGACAATAGCTTGAAGATTGTTAAGGAGTTGAACAAACAATTATGAACAGGATAAGCAATACAAAAATTTTTTAAGGAATATGATACATGTTCATTTGCTCCAATATCCATTATCTAGGAATTTGGTTTAACTATGATGCTATGAGCGCATTTATTCTCAATGGAAGTGTTTTGAACTATACTAGAACAAAACTGATTAGAAATATAACTACAACAGTGGAATTGACCAATGAAAACTTAGTCTACTGAGTCTTTGACAGAATACCAGTGCCATGATCAGTGTCAGAGTTGTCAACATTGATGAATGCCATTATCTTTTGAAGTTGTTGCTTTATAAGAGACATTTGGGACATAGAATTAGACCTAATGACCTCCTTTTCTTGGCTTGACTGTGTCATTCCTTCTGTAGATGAAGATGGACCAACAATAGCAAAAACACTATTAACGGTAGAAGTTTGTTTCTTGAAGTTTCCTTTGCCCTTATCCTTTGTAAACTTGAAGTCCTTAGGGAATCATATTAATCTGAAGCATTTTTCTTTCATATGACCCTTTTTACCATATTTGGCTACAAGTCACATCAAGTTTCCCTTTCCTCTTATTATCAGTGGTCACTGCCATTACAAATGACTCAATCAATGGACTAGATTGCAGTAAAAAACTCCTTTGATTTTCCTTTCCCAGAACCAAGTTGTATACCTTGTCTAAAGTAGAAAAAGAGTCCATAACAGTAATTTGAGTTCTTAAGGCCAAATAAGTGTTATTAAGCCCATTGATGAACCTGAAAACCATGTCTTTCTTGTATTGGTCAAAATATTTTTCAAGCATGTTGAATTACATTTTCCACACTCAAATTGAGGCAAGGGTCTGTAATTCTTTAGCTCTTCCCAAATGCCTTTAAGCTCAATGAAATATGAATTTACAAATTTATTTCCATGAGAGATATTACTCAGATTATATTGGAGATTATAGACTCTTGTGTCGTCTAGCTAAGCAAAATTTAACTTTAAAGTATTCCAGACTTCTGTAGCAGACTCCATGTAAAATACCGTGGAAGCAATAGAAGGTGTAATAAATTCTAGGAGCTAGGCCACGATCAAGTTATTGCAGCGAATCCATGGCCTAAACAGTGAATCGGTAATGGCTAGCTTAGGTATGGTTCCATCTATAAAACCTACTTTATTCCTAATTGATAAGGCAAGCATGAACAATCTACTCCAAGCAACATAATTGTTGAAGGTGAGTTTAGGAGTAATCACAACTGATCCGTGATGATAAGTGTTATGTAGGTAATAGGGAGATTGTGAGTCATCCATGGAAGATCTGGAATTCTTTTGAATAGTTGAACTATCCATTATCAAAAAATCAAGAATCTCACCAAAGAATGAGCAAGAATCTAACATAGATAGTTTACCAGATGACAAGTAATTTTAGTATTTTTTTATTTAGTTATGAGTCATATTAGGAGTTATAGGTAAAATAGAATTATTTTTATTTTAATTTACTTGGCCTACAAATAAGCATGGGTTTAGGAATTTACTTTTCTTGTACTCCAAGAAAGTCTAGAGTTAAATATTTCCTTATTTTAATTTACTTTACTTGCACTCTAAATTTAGGTTAAGTAAGATTAGGCTATTATTAATAGCACCCTTAGTCTTAGTTATTAGACAATTTATTTTTTGAATTATTGAATAACATTATATTTTGTCTCAAATTTTGAGTTTAAGTTTTTATATTTGAAACTTGGTTATCAACCTTAAAGGCTCTATCGAGTGCTAGCATTTCTTTTCACACTAATTCGCTGCGTCAGTTAGTATCAAAGTGGGAAAAAAACTCATGCAATCTAATGGCAAGTGACCTAGTTATATTAGGCAACGGTTCTCATGGCAAAAATCATGGAACTGAGACCTCTCGATCAATAGTGGAAGATCAAGGGGTGGTGTTGAGAGCTTTGGAGCAACAAATGAATCTTAAATTCTAGAGTTTGGAATGACACTTTGAAGAAATTGCAGATTGATTAGATGCTCTAGGTGTAAATGCCAATGAAAATCAGAATGACAAAAGGCCCCATACCGGAAATGATATAACTCGCGGATTGCCTATCGGTACACCTGTTCCTACAAATGGGCATAGACAACAAGTCTATATGGAACATTCAGACTAAAAAGATGATTATTTGGTAGAACTTGTGAGATACGTTGGATATGGAAGGAATAATTATGGTGATTGAGATACCAGAGATTTCAAATCAAAGGTGGATATTCCTTGCTTTAATAAGAATTTAAATGTTGAAGAATTTATGGATTGGATTGCAGAAATAGACAGGTTTTGTTTAGAACTTGGAAAAAGAGGCATATGATTATCTTTCCTTCAAATACTTCATGTATCATTGCTTTGTTGAGAACCTAGTTGATTTTTGCGAACCAAAAGCTATTTCTCTGACTGAAAGGGCCTGCTAATGGTTCTAAATTTTCACAGTAGAATTATAATTGGGATATGCTCATCTAAAAAAGAAGCAATCTTTAATATTAAGATGTTATTTAACTTAGCCTTTTTCTTTTCCTTTATTATCATTCCAAATACTGTTGATTTATTTAGTTTTTTTTTTTAGACTTTATGATATGTGTTTGACTCTTGAATCTGAGTCAATTACAATTTGGGAGTAAAAGGTGCCATTGAAAGCTTTGGTACCTATTAGCCAGTGGATGTTGATTTAGCAAAAAAAAAAAAAACATTATTTCTAGCTAGTATTGTAGACTAGATTTGGATATATCTTTTATTTGAATGTCTCAAGAAATTTTCTTGTCATATTGGAAGGATAGGACAATCAACAAGGTGATCCAGATCATTAGTTTAGGTGCTAAAGAAAACAAATTAATGACTCTCGAGAGTTGTAATACAACATGAATTTACTTTAAAAAATTGAAGTTGGATCAAATAAGATTTTTTAAAAAAAAGAAGCTAAAAATGAGTTTTGGCGACTAAAAGCAGAAGTTGGATGAAAAAAATTTTGAGGGAACAATTGGGAATTCCAAACTGTTGGAAGACTATAGCCTTTCGAGGGAACTGAGTTTCCCCATTATTTATGTGAAATAAAGTCCAATAATAACTACTAAGTATTTGTAGCACAAATAATGGCAACTTCTTACATCGGTATTCTTACATTGGTATTCTTACATAAATGAAGGTAATGTGAAAGACTTCTTAATTGCTTATCCAACGTTCCCTCCTCTATTTTGCTCTGTGAGTGAGAAAGTTGAAAGCTCATAAAAATACTATAGCATAACAAAAGATATGGGGTATATTAATGAGCATAACTAAATGAGTCTATAAATTAAATAGACAAATTTTAGTCAAAAAGAAGAAAACCTACGAGATTCAATTCTCATTTCATATGTGAAAAAGCAAATTACATGGAAATTAAAACAAACAAGAAAGAGATAAGGATAAAAGATACATAATGACTAAGATTTTAAGAAGAGGAAATTGTGAGAGAAGGACCTCGTGATAAAGTGATTTCAGAAATGACCACCCATATAAAGTTATCTATTTCTACCCAAAAATAAACATGAGTAGACCAAAATGCCCTTAAAAACATCGTTTCAAATAAATGCTCAGCTATTTGAGCTATCTGTATCCTGCTATAGAGAAAATAAAAAACATTAAAAATAAATGCGCGCAACTGTTTGGGCTCAGTCATCTTTCTTTGTCTCAACTCTAGCAAGTCTCTGTTGAGCACCATCGTTGTCAACTCTCTCAGATCTCTGAACTGTATGAGCTCTGTCAACTTTTTGTTGAGCACCATCGTCATTGGGCTGTGGTCTATCTCTCGGCATCTGGCGACATTGTCGTAGATTAACACACCCTATAGCAGAGATGACATCAAGGTACTTGTTATTGGGTTTATTTCTGCAACACACTTAAATTTCTGAAACATTTGGTGTAAATGATAAGATGGATTAGAAACATTGCCCAGAGTTGTTACACGCCATGCATCTATAACATGAGTGAAGAGTTATTTTAGCGTGTTACGACTGTTACTGGCGTGTTGTGGGTTAACTAGTTATTTGGGTTGTTAGCGTGTCACGGCTGTTCCTAGGGTGTGGTGGGTTAACTGAATTTATGGGTTTTTGGCGTGTCATGGCTATTCCTAATGTGTCGTGGGTTAACTAGTTTTTTGGATTTTTAGCATGTCACGGATGTTGGTGTAACCAATCAGTAATTACAGTGATTGACGTGTCATGACAGTGATGCATGGCGTGTAACGATACTGATACATGGCGTGTCACGACATTGACTTGATATGCATGGCGTGTTACAACATTTTACGTTATTTGTATGGCGTGTAACAACACGACTAACAAATTTTTTATCACGACATGTATTGTGTAAAATGATTGACAATTTTTTTTTTCAAAATTTCAGTGAGGTTCCAATTGTGCAACTTGTGATAAGACACGGTGGTCAGTGGGTGGATGGCATTTACAAGGGTGGTGAGTCACGAATGCGGGGAGTTAGGAGTGATTTGTCGTTTGTGGGCTTGATGAAGCTGGTTGAAGATGTTGTTGGGGTAAACTCAGAAATTGACGAGATTGAGTTACATGCATTGATCAGTACACCCGGAGAGCTATCACGGCCAATTATCAAGGACGATGAGGATGTTGCATTAATTTTGCTAGAATAGAGGAATGTTCCGGCTGTGTATGTCAGCATTAAGGGACGCCAAACAAATGTTATGTCACATGGAGAAGTTGGATAACATGGTAATCAGCTCAATCAAAATGAGATTTACAATACTTCACATATACCACAGCATTCAGTCCGTAACCCACAACAATGGCAATTGAGGTATGCACAAGAGTTTGTGCAGCCTAATAGACAAACGACATTCACAGAACAGTTGGCTGCACAATTTCGATCAGGATGTGCATCAAACCAATTTCTTACTTCTCTTGAACAAATGCAACGATCGGGTGAAACTGTAGAGTGTGTAATGCCATTGTCAAATGAGAATACGACAGTTGAGGACAATAATGTGAGGTTGGAGGCTGACACTGCGACGCTGGAGTATAATACTGCTTTTGATGAGGGAAATGAGGATTTGTTCGCTGTTAGTGAAGATAGATTTGATCACACTTCAGATGATGGGCTTGAACAATCACAAGATGACAGTTCAGACGATGACTGCCTTTATGATAGTGACATTCCAACTTACGATAATGTTGAAGGCGAAACGGAACCTATTGGAGGTGTTGACGTAGGAGATGTTCAGTGTGATGACCCCATATACAATAACCCTATCGCTGGTGAGAACGGGATTCGTTCCCTTGATACATTGCTCGATGACAGTGATCAGGAAAGGGGAAATGCAAGGATATCTCGTATGTGGATAATTACAGGTGCAGAAAGGTTCTCCTTGCAAACAATTACCACTAAGGAGTCGACATGTGCCGAAGATCGCTTATACAAAGGAAGAATGTTTTCGTCGAAGGCCGAGTTGGAACGAGCTTTGAACATGTTGGTTATAAAAGAGAAGTTTGCGATAAGAGTAAAAAGGTCATGTAAAGCTTGTTATAAGGTTGGTTGCAAGGACAAGGCATGCAAGTTCAGTGTTCGTGCAACAAAGTTACCTGATAGAGGAGAATATTGGAAAGTTCAGACATTCCACAAAGTACACACCTGTACTGTTGATGGTTTGCAAGGGCGATTTCCAACTATGAGTGCGAAGATGATTGGTGAACTTATGTCACACAAGATTCGGGTTAATGGAGTAGCATTGAGACCTAAGGACATAATTTGTGAGATGAGGGTTCAGTAGGGATTGGAATGCTTGTATGGTAAGGCTTGGCAAGCAAAGGAGTATGCAGAGAGGCTTGTTTTCGGTCCACCAGAGGAGTCATTTCAACTACTACCATCGTATTTTTATATGTTGGAACAAAAAAATCTTGGCACAGTGACTATAGTGGCTACTGATGAGGAAGAGAGATTCAAATATTGTTTCTAGTCATACGGGGCTTGTATTCGGGGGTTTAAGGATGTAATGCGTCCTATGGTTACAATTGATGCGACACATCTGAAAGGCAGGTTCAAGGGTGTTTTGTTTGTCGTTGTATGCAAAGATGCGAACGAGTGCGTATATCCAGTTGTGTTTGGCATCGGCCATGTTGAGGATGAAGACTCGTGGACGTGGTTTCTTAGCAAGCTGCCTGATGCTGTTCGTTGTCCTGAAAACACTATGTTCATTTCTGATCAGCATCTCGGCATTAAGAAAGCAATCCAAAATGCATACCCAGAAGCGCACCATGGTTTATGCGATTACCACTTGAAAAAAAACTTTAAAAACAAGTTCAAGCGCGACGATGTTTGTATGTTTTTCACCCTTGCTCGAGATTGCTATAAGGTGGCTGATTTCAACAGACATATGAACCAGATACAGCAGATTCACCTGGGAGCCCACGTGAACCTTATGAGAATAGGGCCTGAGAAATGGGCACGTGCATGTTCACCAACAAGGCGATACCAAATCATAACATCCAACATTGCAGAATGTGTTAACTCATGCTTGAAGCATGCAAGACAAATGTCGATCACTGTTTTGATCGAGTTCATCAGAGACATGTTTCAGCGTTGGTTCCATGAACAGTACGAGGAGACCGTCAAGGTGACCACGCCCCCCAGCCCTTAGGTTGCCAAGTAGTTGAGTAAAAGGTTCAATGATGCACATCGCTTTCTAGTTAAGCCTATCAATCGAGTGGAGTTCGAAGTTAAAGACGGGAAGATGGACGGACTTGTAAACCTGTCCAGGAAGACGTGTTCATGTTGTGAGTTCCAAATAGATTTACTGCCATGCAGCCATGCCATTGCAGCAATAAAGTCAGAATATCTTTATTTCTTATTTGAACCGTAATTGACATAGCATTTACATTGTGCTTGAAGATTGAGTTTTTAGTGTTTTTCAGTAAATGCAATCGTGAAGCCATTGAATTCTGCGCTGACTACTACAAGACAACCTTTTTCGTGGAGGGTTATTCAGGATCCATTAGGCCGGTAGGGCATCCTAGTGAGTGGGACATCCTCCCTCATGTGAAACAATTTGTCGTCTTGCCCCCACCTTGGCGAGGCCAAGCAGGAAGACTTAGGAGGAGAAGGATTCCATCAGCTGGTGAAAGCAGTCGAGCATGGAGATGTTCGCAATGCAAGAGGTACGGGCATAACAGACAGAACTGCTCATCCCCATTTGCAGTTCCATCCACAAATCCGACACCATCTCCAAGTCAATCGGTGACTCCACGACTGCGCTGACCCAAAGCATGTTCGAGTTGCAAACAAACCGGTCACACACGCAACAACTGTCCAATACGAAGGACAATGTCTGAAAATGTAGGGTGTGTTGTGAATGAAAACAACTTGATCGCCTAACTAAATGTGTCTAAAAATTGTAGTTGAATTCGTTTTGCTTTACGAATTTGTCTACTCGATCATTCTATAAGGCACTTTTAGTTACGGACTTTGTTGTCAAACATTTCAGGCAGATAAGCATGTCAAGGCCTCTGTCTGATCAAGATCATGTTAAAGTACATTCTTACATTGTTTGTAAAAATGTTTCCGATTACAATCTCCATCAGACAGAAGCCATGTATTTGCTTATCTGCCTGAAATGTTTGGCAATAAAGTCCGTAACTAAAAGGGTCTCATAGAATGACCGAGCAGACAAAATGTCAAGATCCTCATACTATATGCGTTGGATCTACAAAACATGGCACAGATGCACCAGTGAGTTAAGCCATAATGTGCAACAAGGTATACAGAAGAAATAAATAAGGAATAAATGTGAGACACGCCATGCATAACAAGTAAAATGTTGTGACACGCCGTGCATATCAAATAAAATATTGTAACATGCCATTCATAACAAGAAAAATGAAATGACACGCCATGCATAACAAGTAAAATGTTGTGACACGCCATGCATAACAAGATAAACTTGGTGACACGCCAAGGATAACAAGCAAAATGTTCTGACACGCCATGCGTAACAAGTAAAAGCTTGTGACACGCCATGCATAATAAGTTAAACGTTGTGACACGCCATGGATAACAATTAAATTATTCTGACCCGCCATGCATAGCAAATTCTGGTGTGTAAATTTAGACGTACGATTTTAAAATGGCAGGATAGAATTTTAGCCTAGAAACAACTGAAAAAATAAGGATGGATACAGAACAATTTCATGCTAGAAGCAATTAGATGGATGGAAAAATCTATATATTCAATGTTAATCAATGTAATGTTGGGTTGGTGCAGCCAGTGTGCCTGAAAGAGAAAGACGACGAACCTGAAAATTAATTAATGCCAACCTGGGGTGACACGTGACTGCCCAATTCTTATGACACGCCGACTGGAAGTAGATTAATGGCGTCAGACACTGAGTATCTAGAGATTTATGGCGTGACACACCACGGCCCAATTGTTCTGACACGCTAAGTGGAAGCAGATTTATCGACTGACACGCCAAGTGTTAGTGGATTTACGGCGTCACACGCTGACTTATTGCAGAATTTTGGGGTGACACGCTAAGTGCAAGCAGATGTATGTTGGGACACGCTAAGTGGTATCATGTTTAAGGCGTCACACACTGACTTCTTTCGACTGTGTATCAAATTAAATATATTGTATATAGAAAAGAAAAAAAATTCTTGGTATCAAATTAATTGTGTATAGGCAAAAAAATTAATTGTGTATCAAATAATTGTACAAAGTATATTGTGTATACAGAAAGAATTATATCTGTTTACAATGAATTGTATACAATAAATTGTGTATACAAAAAATGTGTATAAAATGAATTGTATAAAAAAATTTATGTGTACTAAAAAAATTGTACAGACAAGGGCCTATATGTTAAGGGTTCGCTCTCACAACTGTTGGAAAAAATTTTCAGAGCATATTGCCGATGCATTTTTGCAACCATATTCTGCTTAATTTCGATCTTTTCTGATTGTAAAATATGCTCGATGTACCCTATCATGAACATACCGCAGCTGACACTATCATTATGCCGATGCACTTTAGCTTTTGGTAAATGAATATTTAATGGCATAGGCGTCAAATCCCGTCTCTTTCGACGTATGTTGTTGAAATAACCGGTTTGGTGGCAGATGAATGGCATCATTGTCGTCAAGGGTGTCATCTGACCCGCACGAACTCCGTTATCCTTACCTTCCGAAGTTCTTGTTGAGTCCACGACCTTGATCGTCCACCTCACCAAGTCGATCTTCGCAACCACCCAATGCCCACCAACGTTGCAAGGCGCGAGGATGAAATCAACATCTTCCCATTTTTTGGCGTGCGTTGGCCTTTCACCCTCCACATAGCCCCGCAACTCATCTGGAATTTGCATTTTGGCTCGGGCATCTTTTGTTGGAAATTCGGTGTGTAGCATACGGATGGTGTCCTGTGAAACATGTAAACATTAGCTTACACTTCATGCAATCAAAAACTTAGTATTTATAGAATTGAACAATTTTCAAATAAACTTACGAAGAATATCGTGCCAACCATGCATGCACGGGTAGTTTACAGCTTCGACTTCGGCCCTGTCATTCGCTTGCAGAGTAGGCTGAGGCATGCGTCGATATGTTCACTTGTCATTTCCTCATTGGGATCCTCTAAGGTTATGAAAGAGTCAGCCCCTTGATCCCCTAAGATGCCGACGTTACGCCTGCATATGTAACATAATTAATTTCATAAGTCTTGGTGGATAACTGTTTCATTAAAAAACAATATTTGCAATTTTATTTACGAGCTTACCTCGCAGACTCCTTTTTCTTGAAAGATTTGTAGTCTTCTACGATTTTATCTCTCACATCTCGACAGGTCACTAAGGGGTCGACGAATGGGCTTACCATGTATTTGCTCGCCATTTTCAGCCGTTCCCGCCCAGTTGGGTCTTAAATTTCTGTTGCACCATGATGGACAGCAGATGACTCTGGTGACGACGACCGTATCTCAATTGCATCAGGAGTACTCTCACGATAAAGAATGATAGCTCTTGCTGCTGCATCGACGAATGCATTGGTCGAAGGAAGATGCTCTCCTTCAGCATCATCTGACTGAAGGGTGACATCCACGACCACAGCTTCTTCGACGACGTCATCTACATGAGTTACGTACTCTCCGTCAGCACCAAGAACGTCATCGTCAATGTCAACACTAGGTTCATGCTGTTATCCATCATCAGCATCATCGTGCTCCAGACCAGCACCGTGAGATGGACCGCCCTACAAAATTGGAAAAACTGTTAGTTAGCTCATAAAATACCACAATCCATAAACAGTAAAATGTTGTGACACGCAGTGCATACCAAGTAAAATGTTGTCACACGCCATGTAAAACAAGTAAAATGTTGTGACACGCCATGCATAACAAGATAAACTTGGTGACACGCCAAGGATAATGAGGAAAATGTTGTGACACGTCATGCATAACAAGATAAACTTGGTGACACGCCAAGGATAACGAGGAAAATGTTGTGACACGTCATGCAAAATAATTAAAATGTTGTGACACACCATACATAACAAGATAAACTTGGTGACACGCCAAGGATAACAAGCAAAATGTTCTGACACTCCATGCATATCAAAATCAAATGTTGTGACATGCCATGAATAACAAGTAAAATGTTGTGACACGCTAAAGCTGACACAGCAACAACTAACTATAATACAAATGTCTTGACTCGTTAATGACCAAAAACCAATTAAACCACTACCACTTAACCCCAAAAACCATCAAGAAAACATAGTCTAAACAGTTGCTAAACGTAAACCATCAAAATACAAGCGAAGATAGAATAACGTACTTGTGATTTAAGGCCATCAAGAATCTGACCAACGATACGGTCCTCAATCATCTGCATTGCTACACTCAATGACTGAATTGAAGCCTTCAGCTCCAACATATCTTTTTCATGCTTGCGCATGATCCGTCGGAGCTGACGGGTTGTGACTGCTCCGTTATTGACTGTTCTCGATTGGATCAACTACAATAACATATATAACTGTGTTATTCAATAATCATATATGGAATTGTTGAACATTAACCGTTACAACTTTAATATCTTAACCGATGACTCGTTAGCAGTCTGCGGTGGAGTTGGACCGATCGGTGCTTCAAGACCTGTCGTCACTTTCGCATACTGCAATTACATATTTAACTGTGTTATTTAATAATCATGTATGAAATTGTTGAATATTAACTGTTACAACTTTAATATCCTTACCGTCAGCTCGTTAGCAATCTGTGGTGGAGTCTGACCGATCGGTGCTTCAGGACCTGTCGTCGCTTCCGCAAACTGCAATTACATATAGAATTGTGTTATTCAATAATCATGTTTTGAATTGTTGAACATTAACCGTTACAACTTTAATATCTTTACCGCCGGTTCGTTAGTTGTCTACGGTTGGGTTGGACCGATCAGTGCTTGAGAACCTGTCGTCGCTTCTGTAAACTGTAATTACATAAATTACTATGTTACTCGATAAACATAAGTGAGAATATAGAACACAAACCGTTAGAACCGATCTTACCGACGGGTCTTTTCCACTATGTATCTGAAGAGGATCGGTGGGTGGTTCTGGAGCTGCCGGCTCATGGTCCAACTGCAAACATAGAAATGTTATTCGATAATCACAAATGGAATTGGAGAACACAAAACCGTTACAATTGTCCTTACCAGTTGTTCACTGCCTTGACCATGGTCGTCCCCTTCATCCATCAACTCATCAACTAAAGCAGCGACGGTGCGCATTCGCTTCGTGCCACCAGAGGCTCTTTTCTCCTTCAAGCTTCTCTTTTTTTGCTTCGCACCTAAGCCCCAATCCAACCTATCCTCCATGTGCCTTATTGGCACGAACTCGTTGCCCTCCGATAACGAGACATCAAGATTCACAAAATACTCCCGAAGGGCTTCATCCGCGATGGGTTCCAACGTCTCCAGTGCCCATAATTGCAAATAAACAAATAAAAAGTTGTCATTATCGGATAGGGAAAATTATTTAACAAATATAACGCAAAAATTAGCAGCTATTCACTCACTTGGTCAGATGACTCTAACTTCTGAATTGTTTTGTAGAAGTCTTTTGGCTTCTGATTGCAATCCCATCTGCACATTCGTGGGTGGACGTTGTCCTTCAGACCAAAAGGGGCAACTATTTTTCGGAGGGCCAGAATTGCCTCCATTGCCCAGAACTACATGTCAAATGTAACCATTATCAGATCGTCAATCATAAACGACTGCACCCATAAATTTTTTGTTTGAAAAGAAACTGAAAAATGTTTCGTTTTAGTACCTGTATCACCCATGTGAATCCGTAAATATTGTAGCGTAACCGAGTTTCCTTTGTCACGCTCAAGTCAGGAACTTCAAACCCCTTCAAAAGGTAGTCCAAGGTCAACTTCCAAACATAGTGCCCCCATGGGAAGACATTCCAAGCGTTGATGTCCTCCACCAATGACAGCAACCAAGGCGTCACTTGTCTACAGTAGTCTTGACCAAATAAAATGTTATTCGCGATCAAGACGAGTGCCATCTTGGTCGCGTCTCCTGGTCGCTAAAAGTTTCCTCCGCGGAAGGTATCAAGCAAAGCCTGCAGCTTAACGACGTCCTGCCCATTCCATTATCTTGCATGAATTCCATCTGCAGCAACCTCGTACAGTCGTCTGAACACATCGGGCATTGGACCAAACTTCAGCCCGGTGATGAGGCAAAACTCCTGCTTTGATAGCCGCACCTCGCTCTTGCCAATGGCAAACCATAGCTCATGGTCCATTGACTGCCTCTTAGTGATCTGGCGAATCATGATGTTGTGTAAGAGACCGATGCAAAAGTACCCCCGTGGATAGACGTCCAAGAGCATTCCGAAGCAGGTACGCTTAACTGGATCGTACTCCTCCTTCTGTTGGAGAGTTTTTGTGATGTAATGCAGCTACGACCACTTACAGTGAGTGTTAATTGAGACGTTGAACGCCCACTTCTCCCTCAGCACGATCAGCAAACTGTCAAGATCTTCATACTGTCTGTACTGGATCTGCAAAATATGGCACACATGCACCAGTGAGTTAAACAGTCATGTGCAACAAGGTACACTGAAGACAAAAATAAGGAATAAATGTTGTGACAGGCCATGCATTGCAATCAAAATGTTGTGACACGCCATGCATTGCAATCAAAATGTTGTGACACGCTATGCATAACAAGTAAAATGTTGTGACACGCCATGCATAACAAGTTAAACGTTGTGACACGCCATGCATATCAAGTTAAACGTTATGACACGCCATGCATATCAAGTAAAATGTTGTCAAACGCCATGCATAAGAAGTAAAATTCTGTGACACGACATGCATATCAAGTAAAATGTTGTCACATGCCATGCATATCAAGTAAAATGCTGTCACACGTTATGCATATCAAGTAAAATGCTGTCACACGCTAATAACTAACTATAATAACAATGGCGTCACACGGTAAACACCCAAAACCGCTAAAACCACTACGGCTTAACCACAACAACCATCAAACCAGCAAGAAAACACAGTTTAAACATTTGCAAAATAAAACAAAAAACTCAAACATATCAAACAAACCTAGAAAAAAACCAAAAAATTAACGAACACAAGAATGTTGCGAATTTGAGACTCACTGACCTCTTCATTCATGGTCGACATTTTTGCTGGTGTTGTGGTTTCGTTCCGCTTGCAAAGAGCTTTCTCGAACACTCCGATACCGACGGGAATGAGAAATGAATCACACAGACGTTACGAATTCTGAATAATAACTGTTTAAAATGAAAAATGACCTTATAATATTCTTATTTATTCTAAAAAAGGGAAATTAATTCAGTGGAAGTGCAAAGGATTACCACATTAACTGCCCGTTTTTTTTTTCTCTCTCTATTTCAAACCATGACGTGTCAGCTGCTCAAGCACTGCCGTGTCACGCACTCTAAACCATGACCATGGCGTGTTAGCTTTTCAAGCAATGCCGTGTCACACACTCTAAACATGACCATGGCATGTCACCAACTCTGAACTCTGGCATGTCACAGATTCCCTCCATAACGTGTCACCAACTCTTAACTCTGGCATCTCACAGATTCAATCCATGGCGTCTCACCAACCCTGAACGCTGACGTGTCACAAATTCCCTCCATGCCGTGTCACCAACTCTTAATCTGGCGTGTCACAAATTCCCTCCATGGCGTCTCACCAACTCTGAACCCTGCCATGTCACACATTCCCACCATGACGTGTCACCAACTCTTAACTCTGGCGTCTCACAGATTCCCTCCATGGCGTCTCACCAACTCTGAGCGGTGCCGTGTCACACATTCCCAACATGACGTTTCACAAACTCTAAACCCTGCCTTGCGACAGCCATCTAACATATGGCCTGCTATAGCAGAACCATTTTCTGCTTTGGATTCACATCTTTCTCCTTTCAATTCACCACCGTATCAAGGATTTCTGGTTTCACATCATTGGCCAAGCTTTCCATTCATGACGACCTGTTCCTCGTTCGATTTAATATCTCTCTTCTCCTATTATCTGAATGTCATGTCCCAAATCTCTAAAAACCCATCTCATGCAACATTATTTTGTTTTGCACAACCTTCGAAAAAAAAATTTGGGTATTTTGCACAACCAATCTTTGCATATTTTTTTTTCTCATTTTTCGCCTGTTTGAGAGTGTACGCTAATGAAGACGGCTCATTAAGGGCATTTTTGTCTCAAAATATTTTCTAATGGCTAAAAACAGTTAAAAGTATTCTGCCGGTTATTTACAAAAACACGTTATTTATAAGGGCTTAAAAAAATCCCCTTTTAAGAAAGTCTTAGTCATTGGGAGCTTCATTGAACAATGAGTTCTCCCAATTCTATAAAGGAGAATGGCTTGGAAAGTGGAGGCCATTGAGTTGTAAGTGCAAAACAAATATTTTCCATGGTTGGTCGATTCTATGGATTTGCATGCAAACATGCAAACGCTACTTGTACAATAGAGACCACACCTTTTGCAACTCGACTTCTTGGAGGTTGGAGGCGTTGGTTTGCCACATCACTCAGTAATGTATGGCGAGTGATCCGCGATGAGGACAAGGATGACGCCAATGATGATGACAACGATGAAGCTAAAGTCAAGATGAGATCATCAGGATGGTTGCCTCTAATTATTTCAAGTGTTAGCACTCCAAAGCTGTAGACATCACATTTCTTATTCACTTTCGTTGTGTAAGCTAGCTCTTTCAAAACATTGGTCATATATTGTTTTGAAAATATTNTCTAAACCCTACCCTGCGATAGCCGTCTCACATATGGCCTGCTATAGCAAGACCATTTCCTACTTTGGATTCACATCTTTCTCCTTTCAATTTACCACCGTATCAAGGATTTCTGGTTTCACATCATTAGCCAAGCTTTTGATTCATGACGACCGGTTCCTCGTTCGATTTAATATTTTTCTTCTCCTATTATCTGAATGTTGTGTCCTAAATCTCTGAGAACCCATCTCATGCAACATTATTTTGTTTTGCACAACCTTTGAAAAAAAAATTGGGTATTTTGCACAACCAATCTTTACATATTTATTTTTTTTCTTCCATTTTTCGCCTGTTTGAGAGTGTACACTAAATGAAGATGGCTCATTAAGGGCATTTTTATCTCAAAATCTTTTCTGTTGGCTAAAAACAGTTAAAAGTATTCTGCCGGTTATTTACAAAAACACGTTATTTATAAGGGCTTAAAAAAATCCCCTTTTAAGAAAGTCTTAGTCATTGGGAGCTTCATTGAACAATGAGTTCTCCCAATTCTATAAAGGAGAATGGCTTGGAAAGTGGAGGCCATTGAGTTGTAAGTGCAAAACAAATATTTTCCATGGTTGGTCGATTCTATGGATTTGCATGCAAACATGCAAACGCTACTTGTACAATAGAGACCACACCTTTTGCAACTCGACTTCTTGGAGGTTGGAGGCGTTGGTTTGCCACATCACTCAGTAATGTATGGCGAGTGATCCGCGATGAGGACAAGGATGACGCCAATGATGATGACAACGATGAAGCTAAAGTCAAGATGAGATCATCAGGATGGTTGCCTCTAATTATTTCAAGTGTTAGCACTCCAAAGCTGTAGACATCACATTTCTTATTCACTTTCGTTGTGTAAGCTAGCTCTTTCAAAACATTGGTCATATATTGTTTTGAAAATATTGTTTAAAACTGTATCATGTAATTGCATTTGTATCTTCTTTTTTATTAACAAAATAATAACTCTATTAACATGAAGATTTAAAGAATGATTCTCATTAAAACAATATTTGTATAAATCAATTATACATATAAGGGAATTAGAGAGAAAGATGCATACCCGAAGCCATATATCCCAAGGTTCTTGCAACTGCAAGGGAGGTTAAGCTGGAAGAATTAGTCTTTAAAAATCTAGTAGTGCCAAAATGGTGCATATAGGATAGAGCATTGGTCCCTTTCACAACATTCAGCCTCTTGAACCAATCCAATTCCATTGCTTGTTTCTCATTGTTTAGTATCACTCTCGAGCTTCCCTTTTCAATGAACTCACAAACCAAGAAAGAGTATTTTGCATGGGAACAAAAACCATATAACTCACAAACCAAGAAAGAGTATTTTGCATGGGAACAAAAACCATATAGCTTCACAATATTTCAATGTCGTATATTTGCCAGAGCAACAACCTCTCTTTCAAAAGCATTCACATTGGTCAGCTCACCATTTTTTGAGAGATGAAGCTTTTTCACAGCAACCACCTGACCTGACGGTAGCACAGCTTTGTCAACGTCTCTGTGTCCTCCTGTCGCAATGCAATAATTGGAATTGAATTCATCTGTTTGCTTGATGATATCTTGATAGAATCTTTTTCCAAAATCGCCCGATATACCAAAAATTCGCTCACAGTTCTTCCCCTCTAACGGCTTATTTTTACTTTTACATCTTTGGCATAGAGTGAAAAGACCTATGATCAAGATAAACAACAAAAGTAGGTTACCCAAAACGGTATTGCGATCCAAATGAGGCCTTTTCTGCTTGAAATAGAAACACAAGCCTTTACACATGTTGTGTTGCCGCACAGCCTTTTATTACTTTGAAATGCATAACATGAAGCCTCACGAAAGCCTTTGGTGTTTGGAATAGGTCCTTCTAATTGATTGAAGGACACATTTACAATTGTCAAGCCTGACAAACCATTTTCAAAAGTTGATCGAATGGAACCAAAGAGCATGTTGTGTGAAAGATTTATGGTTTCCAACATCAACAAGTTCCCAAGCTGTGGCGGTATCTCTTCCATCAAAAAATTTTAACTGAGATCAATATTTTCTAGAGAGTGTAAATCACCAATTTCTAAAAGAATGGTTCTATGAAACTTGTTCGAGCTCAGATTCAAGAATTGAAGTTTTAAACAGTTTCCAATCTCCGTCCAAGTGATCCACTTAAGTTGTTTGCTGCTAGATTCAGCGTTTGAAGATCATGTAGAATTCTAGTTGTTAAAGGGATATTGCCTGATAGTTGGTTACCTTGTAGTGACAGATCCATCAATGATGTCAACCTACCCAACTCTTTTGGAATCTCTTCAGTTAGATAAATGAAAGAAAGGTCAAGTCTTTGTAACTAAGTCATCATCCCAAGAGCAGTAGGAATCTCACTAGAAATATTATTGTTGGAGATTTTCAAGTTTCTGAAATTACGACACTCCCCCCATTTGCATGAAAATTCACCATAGAATTGATTATTACTCAAATCAATATAATTCAAATTAGGGTTTATGCAAAAATCTTCTATTGTATTTCTGATGAATTGATTTCCATCGAGCCTGATTCTAAATAAGTTGGTGCAATTTTTTAAAGTTTTGGGGATTTGGCTAGTGAAATTGTTGTTTGCTTCACTGAAATTGGTAAGAAAAATAAAAAGGAAAACAAAGTTTAAAAAATAGTAAAACTTTTTAATTGCAAAAAGAATTTTGATTTCATATCTGAATTTCAAATTCCAAAAATTAAAAAAAAATGTATATGCAAATGGAATTCAAATGAAACGCAAATGAAGTGAGAAAGAAAAGAGTTTGAGATTTCTAACAAAGAGAATACAAAGGTATTAATAATTATGGGAAAATGAAGGTGAATTGATGGAAGCATGTACCAAATATTACATGCAGAAGACTTGAGCTCCAAAGTCTTCAACCGTGATTGTAGTTAGACGACAACCACATTTATAAGACAATTAATAGGACATGATAGCTAGACGGGAAAAAATAAATAAATCATGCATTGATATTTTTTTAAGCATTTTACATTAGTAAAAGTTAAAATGAAAAATAAATAGTTGAAAAGGAAAAATATAGTATTAACGTAATTAAATGACATATTTTTTTTCTTAAATAAGAATGGCTGAATACATTAACTCATTAACTAGGTTTAACTACTTAATATTTTCCACACTTTTTCATTGAAAATTTTTCATTTAAGTTCGTTCTAGAATGAGTTATCAATTGCATTGAAAAAATCAAATCATTGAGAATTTTCATTTTCAATGGTTTATCAAAGACACCCGTAGTTTTGGTACTGGTAGGTGCCAATGTGTGGCAGTTTAGATGATCAGTTTCAATTTCAATGAAATGACTGGCTTGAGGTATTTTGCAGATCCTTGGTGATTTGGACTTTAGATGGTTCAAATTGCTGAAAGTGGATCTACCTAACTCACTCCAAACAGTTAGGAATGTTGTTTTGGAGCATCAGACTGCATATTCATGTGACATCCTATAATTGGGATGGAGTGGGGGTGGGGGAGTATTGATTGCATTTATCACCAATGAATCATCTTCTCTTTGTGTGCGTGTGTTTTAAATTTTCTTATTTTTGACAAAACTAGTGCATCTTGTTAAGGTGCTTGTCTATTATAATGGCTTGAGTATTGCCAGTGCATTTGACAGTTTTAGTTTGTATTTTAACGTAATGTCCATCTTAGGATATCATGTCAAGCATCGTTTCACACCATGATTGGCTTTGTGCCTTGCGGATGACTTCTTATGGGTTTATTTTCTATGGCCCTGGTTCATATGCATGGTATAAATATTTGGATCATTATTTGCCACATCAAACAGCACAAAACCTAATGCTGAAGGTACATTCACTACAAAAAAACACAGTATTTCCGACCGAACAAATTCTGTTGGAAATTTCTAACGGAAATCAAACAAAAATTTTTAATGTTATTTTCGATGGATTTTCAACAGATTTCCAACGAAATTTTTTCAATGGAAAAAATCCGTTGGAAATTTTGTTTTCGGGAAACAAAAATTGTCGGACCAAAATTTCCAACGGCATTTCGAACAAAAAATTTTCCGTTGGAAATTTGAAGAACAAAAAAATTTGAAAGCTTTCCAACGGATTTGAAACGAATTTCTAACGAAATTTGAATAAACAGTAAACTAATTTTTCGATGGATTTTCGACGGAATATTTCCGTTGGAAAATTTGTTTCCCAGGAAAAAAACTCCCACCAAAATTTCCAACGAATTTCCAACAGAAATTTCGTTGGAAAACACTGCAGAAAGAAAATCCGTTGGAAATTTCCAACAGATTCCC
>NW_017234816.1:28084-33178 GCF_000208745.1 Theobroma cacao
GTAAAAACTAGAGTGCACTAAATATAAATAATTCAAATGTGGAATCAAATGTGGAATCAAAGTTACATGTAATTATTAAAAATTGAAAAGGTGATAGAAAATAAACGAAAGATTTATGTATATAATTGACATGTGAGCACAACATATTTAATAATTAACCTTTCTTTAGTTGAATCTTTTTTATCAATATATATAGTAATTATATTACATAATAATTAATGTCAACATAATTATTTGATTAATTGAGAAGGAAATTAATAATTTATTAAAAAACTAAAAGTATTTAAATGTAAGAATGGCTACATTATAATGCAACAAGTATGATGCAACAATATAATGCAACAAGTATAAAACTTTGCTACATACATTAAAATTTATTCGTTTATTTATGTATTTGTTCAAAATGTAAAGGATGTAGGACATAATATGTAGAAGAGAAGCTTGACAAAAGTGAATATTAATCTTCAAATAAATATAAGCATAGACATAGACAAATTCAAATTAAGTTAAATGAAACAATAATATATAATGCCAAATACATTCAGAATTAACTCCTAATTGAATCTTGGTCTACAGCTAACATTAAATTAAATTAATATATATATATATATATTAATTTATTTTATATGTAAGCTTCTAGTAAATTTCATTTATATGATTACAGTTATTAATTTTATTAGTTATATATTATCATACTTTTTATAAAAATATATTGATAATTAATTATACAAATATTGTAATATATATCAAATTAAGTATAACATATAATTTGGAAATAAAATATAAGTATATAATTAATTTTGTAATATAACATTAAGTTTTAACTGAGTAATATTAAAAAAAATGACCTTATTAATAAAAATTAAAATATTCACATTTGTGTCATTGTAAAGACTTGAACCTCTGACTACATGTTAAATGAAATAGACTTTAACCAATTCTACCACCCGCTTACAGTGTTTTAACTCATGATCAGCTCCTAAATATCCCATGCCCCCTGCTTAGTTTAGCCAAAAGCCCAAAACGATGCCGTTTGATGGAGTTGAGAGGGATTTTGGTGAGTCACAAAACGACGTCGTTTTGCAACCTCAAAACCCTAAGTATAAAATGAAAATTTTCTTCTCTCTCCTTCATTTCCCTCTTCCATTTTCTCTCTCTATCGGTTGGCGCTCTCAACTCTCTCTAAAAGTCAGTCATTTTACTGAGCTCTCCCGTCCGCTGGCATCTCTTCCTTCCAAGCGGCCCTCCTTTCTTTTTTTTTTCTTTTCCTTCCCTCTCTCTTGGTTGGCTTTCTCCCTTACCAACAGCAGCTCTCTCGTTCAGCGCTCTCACCTCTCTCTAAAAGTTGATCTTTTTGCTGAGCTCTGCCTCTACCATTGTTGCTCTTGAGGTATCTTTGTCTCCACAATCTGCTATACCTTTTTTTCTTTAATGAGAAAAATGATGCATTCCACTATTTTGTCGGCTTTTCAAGAAGTGAAATTTCAGCTTCATAAATGCCAAATTCCCTAACATTATAACTTAAGAGATATACTAGACAAGCTTTTCTTTCTAACTTTCGATCATTCTCCGTGGAATCAAACATTATTTCAAGATTTTGCTCAATAAGTTGTGCAGTGGATTGATTCCTTAACATTCTTTGTGTTTTTTTGGTCGTAATTGTATCCTTGTAGCTCTTGTACCCTATCAGTCTCCCTCGGTAGCATTATGTAATTAACTGTTCAAGTGCGGATAGCATTTCCTTAGTTTTTGTTTATTTATTAGGCATCGCTTGTCAACCACTACTTTATCTACAGTTGTTGCTCAGGATTAATCTAGGAATATATTCTTCTCTTTTCTGCACTTGTAACTATCAATTTTACATTTAGTTGGGGGATATATCTAAGTAGCAAGTGCCTACTGTTACTAGTCTCAGCCTCTTCCGTTTATGCATCGTTTAAAATTGCACTTCGTCTTTTGTAGCTACACCTCCATGGGAATCAGGAGAGAGAATTCAATTTTATCACGGTGAATGGTAAAAAAATAAATGGGCCTGCAGTCTAAACAGATTTTTGTCAGTATTCTGAATCATGCTTGGATTTGTATTTTATTTACATGGTTAAATTCACAAACTTGATGCAGACACTAGATCCAATAGATGGCACGCGAGGGTTTGTAAACGAAAGTCAGACCGCCTTATATGTGGTAGGCCTTGCATTCTGCTTCGATTAAGTTATTTTCATTTGAAATGTTTCTTAGTGCCATGAAACCTCGAAAATATTTATTACATCTAGCATCGAACCAGCTACCTTAATGTTATTGGCTTGTACTTATTTAACAATCTTACTGATATTGTACAGGATTCAAGTTAATAAACAATATTTTGTTGTTCATGAACCACGCATTACCTGATAAAAGAACATATGTAATTTATATGCACGCTCAAAAATTGTAAAATATGTAGTTATATACATACCACAATTTCAATCATAAGTTTGACATTTGTTTTTCTGGTTTAGATCTTTCAATAAAATTAATATATTAGAACTTCTGTGATTGTAAACGTTGAAGGAACAACTGTCTCCTTAGTTAATATTTTATAAAATAAAACCAATAGTATTAGTGGCTATCAAATTGCTACAAATTGTTGCTTCTGTATGTTTATTAGTTTTACTTTGGTTTGTCTTTACATGTTATTTATATATATCGATTATCATTGACTATATATAGTTGAAAATAAATGCAGGCAATTGAACTGAAATGAGATGTTAGCTTTTTGGAAGTGTTCAACCGCACTCATAAGCGTTTAGGTGGTCATGGTGATTTTGTAGATAACAAGTCCAAGTCTACGAGTGTACGTACAAAATTTATTAATTTCTACGTTAAAGTTGATTATCTAGTTGAATAATAAGCTTATTTATTTTTTTATGTAAGAAATGTATAATTCTGTACTATTGCAGAAGTATGGTGAGGATTCATCTTCCCAACCAAAATTCGATCTGCATGCTTAGGCTGAAGTAATTGGAGGGATGGAGACTACACGCACTCGCGTGTATGGGTTTGGTACTCGGGTGCATGCTACAACCTTACTTACTGGAACGCACAGCAATGTTGCAACATATGAGTCTACGTGTGGCCCTATCAACCCAAACGTGACCAGTCCCGCAATTGTATTGGAAGAAAAAGTGGAACATCTTTCAGAAAACTTGGGTAAGATATGTGACGAGATACGTGGGGAGATACGTGAAGAAATTAAGAATGCAATGACGAAAAGCATGAGTGAATTTATGGCACGTATGGAATCCATGATCATGAGTACTGCGCGTTCAAAACGAGGAGATGCGAGACCTTCAAGCTAAAATTTGGACAAGTAAGAACACAACATTTCATGATATGATGTTTATTTTTCACTGCCACACTTGGATACTTTTTAGTGTAGCTGTTTAATAATACATATAGCTTTATTTTTATATGTATTTAGCTTTTTTAGTCATTGTGTGTTTAGGGTAATTTTTAGTTATATGGAATACGACTTTGAATTTTGGTTTTTAATGTATATTTTTGTTTATATATTTTGAAAGTCCAATGCAGTGAATTGATAAAATATAATTGAAATGAAAATGGGTAATTTTTAACATAAAAGCATCATGAAAAGGATAGGAAATTAAATTTCCAACAAAAAAATTATCAACGAAATTGTTTCCAACGAAATTTTCTGTTGAAACACCGTTTCCAACTGATTTTTTTCCAACGGAATTTTTCCCCCTGAATTCTCTTTTCCAACGGAATTTCTGTCTCAGTGTTTTCCAACGGAATTTTTGTTGGAAATCCGTTGGAAATTTCCAACGGATTTTCTTTCTGCATTGTATTCCAACGGAATTTCCCTTGGAAATCCGTCGAAAATTTCCAACAGATTTTTAATGTGAAAGACGACACAAAGCAAATTTTTCCAACAGATTTTCAACAAAAAGTATTACCGATGAGGCTTTTACAGACGGAGTTTCCAACAGATTTTTTCGTTGGAAATCCGTCAAAAATAGACAGTTCCAACAGAAAATTCCGTTGGAAATAGGCTTTTTTTTTTTGTATTGGTTGCTTTCGATTTGGTTGTTTAGCTTTCATATGGATTTAAAGGTTAGAGAGCAACTCGATTAGGACAAAACTTTATGATATTTAGTTCTTGCAGGTTTTATTAAACCGGATAGTGCTTGGTCCATGTGTGATTGCTGTTGTCTTTGCATGGACCAATTTATGGCTAGGGAAGCTTTCACAGCTCCCAAATAAATATCAGAAAGATGCTCTTTCGATACTATTTTATGGTAAAACCTCTTTTGAAACAAAATGCGTATTTCTTTTTTTGAAAGTTATTGTTTATTTCAAAGTAGAGGAAACCAAAGATTCACTTCTAGGGGAAATACAAGAATGATTAAAGTCTGTTATTCACCTATTTGGGGATAATAATCCTTAATCCTCACAGCACCAGCCACCAAAGACCTTTTCAGAAAACAAAAACAAAAGCAATGCCGCCATCATCCTAACATATCAGGTAAGCAGGGTCATAAAAAATGTACACAGCATTCCAACTCTACACAACCCAAGCAACCTAACAAAACAATGCGGAAGCCACAAAGGACCAGCCTACTCCAAAACTCCCAGATCCCTCAGGTGGCTGCATCAAAAAAGAGCCCTGAGCCATAAAATCCATAAATCTGTAGTTGCACATCAACAGAAAACCCATCCGCATCTCCTGCACATCTCAAAAACCAGAATCCATCACTCATATCTCGAATCACAAAAAACAAAAGCAATCAAAGTCACCAAAACCTCATCAAGGCCAAAAGCATATAGCATCATCCAGGGGCCCATTTAGGAGAACGCATGAAAAGAACACAAACCTTCCCAACAGCATCCAAGAAACATCAGAGAAAACCTTTCATCAACACAGCATTATCACAAGATGCACAAGGACACAAACAAGGAGCAGACATAAAAAGGACCCAAGCACAAAGGGGAAAATCAAAACATTCAACAACTCCACCAGGCACTGCACAGCTCCCTTAGCTAGGCAAACAGCAAGAAGAAAAAAATCCCTGAAGAAAAGTTAATGTCCCATTA
>NW_017234817.1:0-33126 GCF_000208745.1 Theobroma cacao
CTACAACAACAATACATGTGGAGATTATTTACAACCTTTTGAAAGCAAATGTAACACATTGCAAAATCATTGGCTTCCTCAACCTCCCAAGAAAGCTTCTTTATTAGTGGGGAGTCAAGGTCATATTGTTGGTATATGTCTTGAAGTCAATTGGATTGATCAAGAAATATATATTGTTATTTAATACATATTTAATCTTATAACTATATATGATAGGCGTTTTCATTCATATTAGTGCAATGATATCGAGTTATTAAGTACTAATTGGATAAAACCCATGAAATATAAAAGTCTTACAAAAGAATTGTAAAGTTGTTACAATAATGAGACCACTATGCATCAAAGTAATGTTCCTGAATTGTTCATGGTCATTGTATTGTCAAGACAGGGCATTGACAATGTTCAAAGATTGGTATATGTTTGTCTTTTTATTTGACAAGTAAGCAATCGATCTTATAGATTGAAGTATATGGGATATTTGAGGATATCATGTGGGTGCTTGTTAAAGAATATGCTCACTAAACATGACCTAGTATGAGAACTCTATTTGGTATTTCACTTAAGTGTCAATAGAATATGTTCTCATGTGATAGTCATGCAACTAATCCTCAAACTTGAGACACCGGGTCATCTTGTATGGAGAATGATATACTTTAATTTCACCTTTATGGGTCTGAAGGTGACCAGATGCCTAAACATGATGTTTTTGGGTATATTATGAAGGATGCGAAGGTAAATGAGTGATCAAGAGAGGATTCATCGCACCAAGTGATATGAAGGGATATATCTTACTTGTTCTCAATTCTCTATTAACTTGTATAAAGTTCTTAGTCAAAGCATGATGAATTTGAAGAAAGTTAATTTCCTAAATTCATAAGGTTAGTCATGAATTATAAGAACTAATATGAAATGTCATACATAAACACTAAGCCATACTTAATGACATATATAAGAAATTTGTTGAAAAGACCGCATTGCACCGAGAGGCTTATTAGTGGAAGACTTTGTCAAATTCTTTAATTGACTCTATACCATTTGGGTGGTCATGATGTATTACTAGATACCGCTCATGATCTATAAATATAAATTAATTATCAAATTGATATTTGATTAGGATTTATATTTATTACCAACATATTAGAAGCCTAATACGTCACACTCATTAAGTGACATGATTGAGATTAAATAAAGATAATCAATTAAGTTGGCCTTAATTGGAATAGACTAAAATAAAGTAAAAAATTAATTAAGTTCACAAAGACTTAATTGAATAACAATACAACTGTTGTATTTAGGATTACAACTTAGTTTGACTATATAAATATGCTATGTTAGCTAACTAAAACTTTAAGCCGTCAGCCATTTTTTAGCTGTTTTATAAAAATAAGAAAAAAAAAATAGTTTTCTTTGTCTAACAGAAATAAGATTCGGGAAGAACTTTTGATATTTTTGTTTTGAAAACAAAACTTACTAGCACAAGTAAAATTCTACCTTTGAAAAAGTTTTTTTCGATTACTGCATAAATTACTGTTAGAGACCAAACACTTGGATGACTGAAGATTTGACAAATCCTAAAAGTGAAGAAAAAATATTTTGGTTACAGGATTTTAGACTGTTTTATTCCCTTTTCAAGTTTCTTACTTCATCACAAACGTTTTGGATTTAATTAACTTTTGATAATGATATCTAGAGTAAGGTATGTAATACTTAAACTTATAAATGTTTATATTTAATTTGAAAATTACATAAAAAAACACAAATATTGATCTTATGGGATTCGGCTGTTTTTTCAATTAAATGCTTATTTTATTTTTTTCATTGCGTTATACTTCTAATTTCATATTTGAGTATGAAGTCGAATCCCAGTATATCTCACATTCCTTAGGTGAAACTAGATACCTTTCAAATATTTCCTTAAACTTTGCTCTGACATCCGGCCTATCAATTTTTTAAAGTTCATCGCCCATTAATATGTGTCTTAAGTTGTTTCAAATAAACATAATGCCACTAGCGAATAAAGATGTAAAAGAAAGTCATCATACTTGTGGTTGGTTGTGAAATAGTAATAGCAATGTATGAGGTGATAATGTTTGCAACGAGTTCTTTGGAATTGCTTTTAATGGTTCTACATATTTTGGTAGTATGACCTAGTCTGTCATAAAATAAAACTGGTAAAATGGTTTTACACGTTTTAACTTCAAGAGCTTATATTGTAGTGAAATACAGAAGAGCAAGTTACATGTCATGTTTAATAACAAAAAAGAAAAAGCAAATGTTACATACTTCAGCAGAAGATGTTACACATCAAAGCTTCAATAGCAGATGTTACACGCCAAAGTTAAAGCTTCAGTACCAGATGTTATACACCAAGGCTAAAGCTTCAGCACTAGATATTGCATGCCAAGGCCAAAGCTTTAACACTAGATATTACATGCCAAAACTTTCTTCTTCTTACTAATGTCACACACCAAGGCATGAATCATTTTGTTACACACTAAGGCATATTCTACTAGACTTGAATCAATGAAAAACTCAACATCAATAAACCCAAGAACCTATTGTTACGCACCATGTCATGCTTTTTAGTTTGTAGATCGATGATGATATGGCAAAACGGCGAACGATAGATAGAGAGAGGGTTTGTGAATGTAAATTAATGAACCTAAGAATATGTTGTTATCTTCCATGTCATGTTCTTTGGTCTGTAGATTGACGACGATATAATGAGATGACGAGAGATAAACAAAAAGGTGGTAATTGTGGTAACATTAGAGAAAGCTAGATGGCGAGAGAGAAAAATGAGGAGCACAGCAAACGTATGGCGAGAGAGAAAAATTAAAAGTATTTAATTTGTCTGAAAAGTCTTCAATGGTAATTTTGTCAACTCATGGTAAAAAGTAAGTAAAAAAAATTAACTTTAAATTGATGGATATTTTTAAAATAAGCTTATCAACAGGGCTATTTCTCACAATTGCTTCTTAAAGTTACCAATGGAGTTGAGTTTAAGAGGTAATTGATAAAAATGAGGTTGGTGATTAAGGTTTGTTGCATGGAGACATGAATGGAGGCAAGAGTGGCTATAGATTCAGTGGAGGCTATTAGCTATATCATTTCACCTTGTTTTGCTATGATACCATTAAAGAGTATAGATCACAGTGTACGAGACAGGTTAAAAATGCTTACAACTTGTTTATCTTTCATTGATGAGAAGTACTGTACATTTATATTTGTACACATGCATGTTACAAGATAAAGTCATTGGTTTATCTACATTTGAATCGAAGTTATGAAGATTGGTTTATATATGTACATTTGAACTTGATTTTAATTTGATGGTAAATAACGTTGAGTATTTGAATATCGATCCTTGCATTTGATAGGATTTGGATGCTTGTTTGAATTCTCTTTTATAGGTTCTTGCATATATACATCTTATTCCTACTATCATTTGATGTTGCTCAGAGCTTCATTACTAAAAAAAGTTTAAGTTTAATAATCATAAAGGTAAAATTTTATATTATAGAGTTAAGAAAATCACAATTCATCACGTCATCAAAACTATTTAAAATGTTCAATAAAAATTAATAGTTATCATATTGAAATGTTTTTTTTTTCTTTTGTATTGTATTATATCATAATACTAGCTTCAATTGTATTTGTATGTATTTAAAAATTACAAGATGCAGCATTAAACTATAAGATCAATTTTAAAAAATCATGAATCGGGTTACAATACAAAATTTTCGAAATCTACCTTGTGTGAGGGGTATAAAATCATGATTTCAAGACTAGTTAATTATCTAGCTAAGCCATGCTCTTCTCATTAAAAAATAGTATACTGAAGACTTACATTGTTTTTTAAAAAAATTAAGGGGTTTACATTTCTTTTGACAAAATACATGCTTAAAATTATTGATCTGCCTGCCTAGTCAAAAAAGAAAAGAAAAGAAAAAAGTACTCATGATCTCTCTGCTAATAATATATGGTAGGTAAGATATGGGCCGAGGTACCCTGGCTCGGCTACTGTATAAACAGCTGGCCTTGTTGGTTAGCCAGGCCTTGCTGGCTTTATGTCATATTCCTGGGGGATTGGCATTTAATCACTGATCCATACACATGCAGAGTTAGGCTAAGGCCTAAGGAATTGCAGAAGCCCAGCAATGATTTACTTGCACAGAATCTAAAGGCTTTCTTCACCATGGAATGCACGGCTTATATATATAATATAATAATAATAATAAACATAAAAATGGAAATATATGCAAAGCTTTTTAAGTTTTATATTTGTTAATTTTTGGTATAAACAATATGTAGTAACTTTTTTTTGAATATTATATGTAGTAACTTTAAGACCCAAAAGCAATTTTAAAAGTTCATTAAATTTTTTCAAAAGATGTAATCAAATATGATTTTAGTTTGATCGATATTTGAAATTAAATTACGTATTAAAGATCACATGAAAGTATGAGGTCTCATATCACTTAAAAATAGATGTAAAATGACGTATTTACAAACTCATTAACTTGGGTTTTTGGATTCAAGTGATGTGGAATGTGTATGTATGGAACTCTTTGGTGATTTTCTCATGGATTATAAAATTTTGGGGGCCAAAATAGGGTTATACCATATTTGGGTGAGAATATTCATATTGGTTAAGGGAACTTTGAGGAGCCAAGGGGGCCAGGGTCCCTGCCAGCCCCGCTGGATTCACCTAACGTGCACTGAGATAATGCGTGGTTGAGCGCTGCTGGGTCTAAAGTGCTTGTGGCTAGCGAAGAATGAATGCAGAAGGTGTAGCATTATGGACAATTTGGATGTAGGAAAATAATACCCAATCTCAAACATCCTCCAGTTTGTTTTAAAGTTTCCTAATAGTGAAAATGCAAATACTAGAACTTAAACGTACAATATTTGGGTAAAACATTTCTAAAGCATAGCGTAATCCTGTTTGATTTGAGATATTTGCATTACCTATTCTGTCATTTAAAGATTGAGTCGAAACATATTAAATCGCTCAGAAAACTTAAAGCAACAGCACTGAGGCATTTGGTCCAGTGGTATGATTCTTACTTAGGGTGCGAGAGGTCTCGAGTTTAATTCTGGGAATGCCCCTCTCGTTCCATTCCATTTTCAGTTCTCTGATTCATCTTTCCTTGCTGATGTTGTTTTGTTTTTTCTGTCTTTTAGACATCTTTAGCCCATCAATCAAAATCACGGAAACAGTTATTTCCATTTGAATTTTGAGAATTAAATTCTAGGTATTATATCCAGGTAATTGAGTAATTTCCTGTGAATATTTTCATTTTCAAGTTGTACCTTTATCGGTTAATTAATCTTCATTACATACAAAAAATATGATGTCCGACTAGTTCTTCTCACTTCTCACAGACTGGTCTTAAAAAGTCTTAAATTCGATACCCATATTTCCTGGAAATGAAAGACATGGGACGGTCAAAAGGTCGCTTGTCCATTTTGGCATGGTTGCCTCCCAGAGAATCAAAGACCGGAATTCTTTCTTTCTCTTTCGGTACAGGGCGGTTTTCTAATTCACGTAAATTTATGGTGGTCTTTATAACAAGACGTATTCTTCCTTATGACACTTAATCCCCTTCTTAAATACAATTAAGTTGCTTTCACCATTATTTTCCTTCTCAATAGAAAATAGTTGATATTTGCAACATCACGAAAGCAGAATAAGAGTGATAAAAGGTCTAAATCATCATATCTTGGTTAGTTGGTGAGTTCCTTTGGCTACCTAAATCACCCAACTTTTTGTAGAAAGAAAAGCATCTTGTTGTTCAATTAGCATCCTGTCTTTCCTTCGATTACAATCTTTCTCATAATTAATTTAATTCAGATCAAATTATTCGCATCCACGCCTTGAATTTTATACTCAAACTCAACCCATTAATGTATTTAATAGTTTTAAAACTACGCATTGCCACTATCATGCCAGCACTTTAAGCTTCACTAGCTTATATGATTGTTGTATAAAAACTGACAAATAGATAAACCTAAATTCTTTCTTAAGTTCTTTTGAATACAGAATCTTCCCACTCGCAGTAGTTAGTGGAGACATAAGCCAAAAACCCGTCTATGATTGTTCTGCTGATTCCATGTGGAATTATGAGGGCTGATGATAATTGTAAAGCTAACTAACATGAAACAAGGCAGAGTCGTGACAGAGCCGCCCCTAACACTCATGGACCCACCACCAATTTCTGGTTCACTTCAAACTTCAAACTCTGAGACATGTTCATCACATGCATCAATCATCTGAATTATAATGGACTCAAATCCTCTTTCTGCTCACAATTTCATTCTGCTACTCTTTCGTGATTTAGGCTTATTTCTACCTGGACTACAGTGTGATTTATCATAATCCTGTGGAACAACGACCGTTTGGATTGTGGTAAGCTGAAGATATGGTTGAAGGGCATGAGCATTTCGTTAAGAAAGCTGGCAGAGAGTTCCAGAAAACATAAACAAGGGATCTGAGCCATGAGGGCTTTGGATCCGTTCATGGTACAATCCTTAGTGTCACAAAAATACAATAGGTGAGATTTTTAAGCCTAGGAAAATTTATGGTGGATTGGTGATAACCTGAAGAATTTGGTTTGGCCTAGCTAGCTGCAGGTCAAGTCAAATGAATCCTACATTAGAGCAAAATCTTAGGAAGATGGGTGCAGAAAGGTGGTCCTAATTCTTGGCCATTACTTCAATTACGCACCTACACTTACTCATCATAAAAAAACAGGAAATAAAAAGAGGCCAGTGGCAAATGGTTATGACCCATGTGGGGCTGCTTTCCTTCAAAGCTAATGACTTGCATGGGTATAAAGAGGGTTTGTCTCTCAGACGAGGTGGGGAGGGGGACAATGATAAGTACACATTCCCTAGCCAACACAATGATATTCTGTCCATTTTAGACCAGCCATAACTTTCAAAATTTCAATTAACTGCATAAATTCGACGCCACATTAGCCGCTCATAAGATCAATTGGCTTTGAACTCGTCAGTTAAAAAGAAACAGTTTTGCAGGCTTTCTTCTCTAAACTGCAACCAGCTGGTTAATCTTTGACAGATAAATGAGTGCGAACGTTCATCTAGAACATCTGCAATTGCTCATGATCGTACCAACATGTGGAGTAGCCAAATCACCTTCCATCACGGTTCATGAAACATGAAGGCTCCATTCTGTTTTCAATGCCTTCATTTAAACAAGATGGAAATGTGAGATCCAAGAACATTGATATCGATAGGGAAGGAGAGCTTGCCAATGGGATGAAAACAGGGACTCCAAAAGAACGGACCAAACAGGGATCGTCACGTGGCGTGGTGGTGGCCAATGAGAGAATGTTTTTGTGGGATGCCCCCATAATTTAATAGCCTCTGTCACCGAAACAGATAAAATTACAACCCCATACCCCTCTTTGGCTTTCTTCTTCCCCAGCAGTCGAGCTGCATGTGAGAGTGTCTCCTGAGCAGGAAAATACACATGGAACACATACACGAATAATGAAGAAAATTCGATGGTCCTGGTCATAATTTTGGACTTCCCATGTGAAAGGCCTAGCAATCCAAGGACAAGCTTGTTGGATGGGTTTGCCTCTTAGTCAAACAACACTGAGATAGACCATTTGATTTGGCCCCATGGTATCCACCACCCACATTTTTAAGTCCTATTATTAACATCTCCCTTGCCTTTACCCGTCCTTATTAGCCATCGAGCCTGGCAAAGGCAATGGATTCTAATTTCTAAATAGTGTCTGTCAATTTATAATTAAGCTGGAATGTAAAATCAGATCTGAGTTCACAATCCCCTGGCAATTAGAAGGATAAGTCAATTTTTCCACTACAATCCCCTCTAATTTGTTTCTTGTAAGAAAAGAGTACTGTCAGTTTTGCATTTAAAGAATTTTTAGGTTATTTTACAGGATATACTGTTTATAAATGAAAATTTAACGGTCTTGGAAGAAAGATTTTTCTCTCCTCTATATGCTAAAGTAAGCCTGAATATCAAAATGCAAAAGAGCACTGTAACATACCCCGCCTTACGTGTCAAGCCACGTCATTATAATTAAAAAACAAAGGGTCTGCAATTTCTTTCTTTGTTCACTCAACGTCAATTCTGTGTATCTGGTCCGTTCCCTCTCATCATCTGCATCTAAAACCTTCTTCAATCCGTATTGATGCAGCCTCCATTCCAATATCAGACTTGGGGTTACAGGTAATTGTTCAGTTGGCCCATTTTATCAAAGCTGATAACATTGTTCCAGCGAAAAAACATACAAATTTCAAATGTAAAAGCTCTCTACCGTTGTTTGTGAAAATCAAATAAAATAAAATTCAGAAGTCTTGATATCAAACTATGCATGATCTCCCTTTGCAAAGGTACAACAACATATGTGAAAATCATCTCCATGTTGGTCTGAACCCCCACTTTCGGGTGTCTTTGTTCAATGACTGGTCAAGTTAAAGCTCGGCTTATCTTTGATTCTCTTTAAGAATCTCAGCCGTTTAGAGATGAAAATGATATTGAAGAACGGTGGGTGAGGGGAAGGGAAGCCAAAGGAAGTTTTGATTTCCAAACAGCAGAGAAGTGTAGAGAGGAGATGGGTCTTCTGGACATCATCTAAGCTAGGGGGCGGATTTTGAGATCTTTTCACTCTTCGTGCCTTCTGCATTTGATAGGCAAGACAAAAATAAAGCTGTCAAGTTTCATTCGAGGTGAAAGGGAGGGGTTACATTTTACAAACCTTACCAGGATGGTGATGACGTGTACTGACACGGGGCAATTAGTAGTATTGAACGGCATAGTTCCCTTACCAGAAATAAGATAATTTCTCTTTGGCTATTTAATGGCATTTTCCTGATTTTAGAAATTTCCCCAAATTTTGCAAGCCGCAGTTGTTGAACTTTTTCTCTTGTTTGTCAAATCACTGACAAAATTTGTTTTACAATTTTGAGAAGCATATTAATCCCAATATTAAATGTTTTCCCACCAATAAAAAGGTATATTAATTGTCAGAAAGATTCTATAGATCTTTTCCCCGATCTCACATGCAGGCTCAATTAAACTATTTTAATTTTGCAGAAATTGGCTACTGACCCAAACTGGAGAGTACAAGATCCAACAAGTTCACTTAAATCAACAACATAAACGGCCGGCATAGGCAAAATTCTATTGCCTTCTTTTTCCCCTCCTTTTGTCCCTCACTCTCTCTCCTAATTATAAACCCAACTTTCTCATAATTTGGTTGTGGTCATTGTCACACTCACTCCAAATTCATCTCTTTTATAAACAAAATTCAACTTTTTCTCCAAGTTAAAAAATAAATCAAATTTCCTCTTCTCCTTGGCCATAAGTATTTTTAATTTTTGACGGGAATTAAATCACATCAAGTAACATCTACGGATCAACTTCTAAGAAATGAGGTATCAAAATCTTTCTTCGGATGACACCACAACAGTTCTTTCTCTCTCTCCACATTCTAAAACGTGCATCTTTTGCTCTTTCTGAAATTGTTTCCGAAGTTAAAAGTTGGTAGACATGGCATTTTGTTAGTTAGGAACTCAAGCATTTTGGTATATTTCCATTTCCCAAAACTAATTGCACCACTATTCTTATGGGGTGATTGATCTCATGACTGCATACAGTAAGGAGTTAATAGAGGAAAGCATTATTATGACCTTTCTACGAAGGCCACTTTTTTAGCTTAAATTATGTGTGGTGAATTCAACAGTGGTTCTTCATTTTCTTGACAAACTTAAAAGTAAAATAATTATTATGTGCTGTGACGGAATGCCTCAATCGAGTCACTCCCTAAAAGTTAATTCACAAGTTTTCTTCTCTTCTTCTCCTTTCTTTACGCATGGTGTACAACATTTCTTACTCCATTCAAAAGTTGATATAATTAGGGATTCCAGGGCTAGGCTAGTTTTGCTTCCCAAGAAAAAACAAAGAAAGAGGAGGTAGGTTACAGTATGCAAGATATTCAATAATTCATAGTTAAAAAGTTTAACATTTTTACTCAATTTTTTTTATATTCATTAATCACAACGTTTAATCACATGAATCTATTAGTATCGTAATTTTTAATAAAATTATATTAATTTAATTTATAGTCTATACAATTACTACAATTAGGTTAACATTATTAGCACAACTAATTATAAGACTGAAAAGAAATCTTGAAAACCTAGAACGAAATTGCGACTAGGTTGGATCCATCCATATCGATGGTCTGGGGGGATGGAAGGACAAATAGCAAATGCTGATAACAACAGCACAAGGCAAAAACTGACAAACTGTTTTATCATGAAATCAAACAGGGTCACATGGATCTAACTTATTTTGTGTCACCATCTTCCGTTTTCCCCTTCAAATTAGGGGAAAATCCATGATAACCATCTCCAGTTTTGCCATCTTTGGTCACCCCTCTTCTCCATGCTTAAACATCACCATTATTGCAATTGCACTTAATTCACGGGGGGGCATCCCTCAATTCTTTTTTAAACCAACTTGCCTTTTTCTTTTCACTGCTGCTCTGCTCTCTTTGGCTACTAAAGGTGCCGTTGAGCCCTCAATCGTGTGCCACGGCTGGCTAAGCAGTAGATTGCTAGGTAGATGGATAGGGTTTTGACCATACTCCGAAACTTAGTGGGTCCCTTTACCTTGTTCAAACCCCAAAATTAGTGGACGCCTACCCTGATTGAATCATGATCATCATCACATGGATCACATTTTTTCACCATTTTTAACTTTTGAGAAACAAGTAGAGAGATTACAGGATGTTGTTTAGGTGATTTGGATAGTGTTTTACTCAATTTTTTTTATAAAAGAAAAAAAACTTCTAGACTAGCTCAACAAGTAGTTTTATTCCAACAACACTTGTCACAAAATCTAAAAGAGGAAGGGAATGTGGATCCAACGTTGTTGCAACTAGGGTGTAATCCAAGTTTTTATACCAACAACACTTGTCACAAAATCTAAAAGAGGAAAGGAATGTGGATCCAACGTTGTTGCAACTAGGGTGTACTCCAAGTTTTTATTGCATTAGGCAGGGCATAGAGATACAAGTGTTGTGGTTATGAGCAGAAAGTATAGACTTAGTTCACTGAATAACCCCATCCTCAGAGTCACGTGATGGACTGTTCAAAGAACACTTTCAACATTTCTTGTCTCCACTCTTCCCTATCTCCCTCCCCCCTCTGCTCTCCCTCACATGCTGCGCATTGCACACTCAGCTCTCCCTCCTAGATTTACTTGCTTCTTATAATAACTGGGAACTGACAATCTCTCGCTTTCTTTTTCAATTTTTTTACCCATACAGGACATCCACATCTTATCCCATGAACACATGAAACAATTAGAAGATGCTCCCATAGGCCCAAGCAGGAAAGCGCCTCCCTAGGTCCATGTGGCTGTTCATGTGCTGCATTTGCATCTTCCCATAGAATTTTAATTCGGATTACATAAATTAAGATTTTGTTTATATCATTAATTCTTTGAATGATGAACTTAATCAGATAATAAGGTGTTAAGAAATGGGGAATGAGTCAAAATAGTTACAGTTGGGATATTCCCTTTACCAGCTCACCCAACTTCGCTCACGTGTCCTCTAATCAAGCTCCTTATTTATTCCCATGTGGCTTCTAACTTCTCTATTAATTCATCAACTAAATCAAATGATATAATCTACATACATATATAGATTATATTTTACAAGATAAAGTATACTGTTGTAATGTGGAAGCAGCTTAATTTCTCTGCACAGAATTAATGCCAACTGCAGCGAAGAATTATTCAAGTCAATAAAATGAGGTAGCTGGCTTCTTTCAAGGACAAAAGAAGATGTCTTGAATGATAAGTGATGAAATAAGGTGTCTTTTAATTTACAATAATATTTATATATATAATATATAAAATATATTCCTGTGGTACTATAATTCTGATTCCAGAATCTATCCAGCATTATGCAAAATTTATGCTGCATTCAGGCTACTGAGTTTAATTTTCTTTTTCTTTTTAAAATTTGAAGTAATTGCACAATAACAATATAATATTGCTTATCGTTTCTTCATAATGATATGACTAATATTTGTAGTACATGGTCCTTTTTCAATTGAAATTAAAAATTCACGCAGTCAATATATCCGACATATATTTCAGCAAGAAAAGAAAAGAAAAGAAAATCTGTTGAATATTATAATAAATTTTAATTATATTTATTGCCTTGAAATAGAAAAAGTGAGATAAAATGAGAACTGGTACAAAGACCAATAATAATAAAATAATTGAATTTGTTTTAGGTTTCGTTTAATTAATATTTTTATTTTTTATATATCTATAAAAAGTTAAAAAAAAAAATTCCGAACTGCTCTCTAGTCTCTAGTCTCTAGTGTCTAGTGTCTACTTTACTCCCATGTAATCTTTTGACTTCAAATTTAGGATCCATTTACTGTTGATTTGTTCCAATAAATCATTTTCTATTATTCACATATTACATGAAAATAATCTCATTCCTTTGAAACAGAAATAATAATAATAATAATAATAATAATAAAATAATAATAGTACAAGTATTTACAAATTAATGATACAAATTTATATAATGGTTTGAAAGGGTGGCTCTTGTTGACTCTCTCTCTGTCTCTGTGTCTCTGTCTCTCTTGCTTCCCTCTCAACGTTTAAAAGGGCGCTGCAAGCTCTCATTACTATAACTGACACCCTTCCCCTGCCGCCATTTCTTAAAACCACCAAATTTCACCGCCAAATCTCATTCCCTCCATTCCATTCCTCACAAATTCAGCCAAATACAACATCAAAATCTTAACTTACCGATAGAAACCAACAATGTCTTTCAAGAACCGATCACCGCCGAGTCCTCAAGCGCAAGCGCAACCGCAACCGCAGGATCTCAAACAACGCGTTATTACTTGCCTAAACAAGCTCTCCGACCGCGACACTCTCGCCCTCGCTTCGGCCGAGCTCGAGTCTATCGCTCGAAACCTTACCCTCGACTCCATTTCTCCGTTCCTTAACTGCATCCACAACACCGACTCTTCGTCCAAGTCTCCTGTTCGGAGACAATGCGTAAGCCTTTTGGCTTTGTTGTCTCATTCACACGGAAACGCTCTGTCTCCTCACCTTTCTAAGATGGTTTCCACGGTTGCCCGCCGCCTCCGTGACCCCGACTCCGCCGTCCGATCCGCCTGTGTCGAGGCAACCACCGCAATGTCGTCTCACATCACGAAACCTCCTTTCTCGGTTTTGTCGAAGCCTTTAATCGAAATGCTTGTGGTGGAACAAGACGTGAACTCGCAGATTGGAGCCGCGATGTGTTTGGCGGCAGCGATCGAGTCGGCGCCGGATCCCGAGACGGAGCAGCTTAGGAAGGTGTTGCCGAAGCTTGGGAAGTTAGTGAGGAACGAAAGTTTCAAGGCGAAAGCGGCGGTGTTTGGAGTTATCGGAAGCGTCGCTAGTGTTGGTGGTGCCAGGAGTAAAGGAGTTTTGGGTTGGTTAGTGCCGTGCGCGGTGGAGTCTTTGAGTAGCGAAGATTGGGCAACGAGAAAGGCGGCGGCGGAGGCGTTAGGGAAAGTGGCGGTGGCGGAGAAAGAGCTGGCAACGGAGTATAAAGCGGCGTGTGTGACGGCTCTTGGAAATAAGAGGTTTGATAAGGTGCGGTCATGTGTATCTTTACTGGTTAATTGTTTTTTTCCCCGATAAGGGAAATAAGAAAAAGAAAAACGCTTATGATTTTTATAAATTTTGTTGTTACAGGTAAAGATTGTCCGAGAAACTATGAATCGTAGTTTGGATTTATGGAAGGAAGTTCCTGGAGTTTGTGAGGAGGCCTCAGCTTCTTCTCAGTCTGAGTCATCTTCAATAGGTATAATAAAGATTAATTTTGTTTAAACTTTTAGTATCTGATGATATTTGGAAAGTAATCTTGTCCAAAGCTAGAAAATTTGATAGTGCTATTTTGTTTTTAATAAGAAAAAAGGAAAATGATACTTGTTCAGTGTTAGTTCTGAAATTGTTTGCAAGTTACAGTTCAAATTTTTGAAAACTTTTTTTTGGTGCGATAAAATTTTGAAAATTTGAGTATTGCTATTATGGTGCTGCTGTAAACATTTATGCTTGGTAACTACTGCTTTTAATGATTTATGCTTGTGTGCGTACTGGTGGAAACAGATAATGGTAGCATTGGATGCTTCCCTTCAGTTACTAAAAGTGCCAACGATGCTGGTTTAAGGACTCCCCAATCAAAGAAAGCAGTCCCCGTGAGCAGGTCCCCTCCATCTGATGCTTCGCCTGAGCCCACTGCCAAGAAAGAGACACCCCTGAAGAGTAATAATAGAAATAGGAACACATCGATTTTTGGTAGGCTGGACCGCACAAAACCCTCTGATTGGAAGATTGAAATTGCTGAGCCAAAGTCTCTGTTTTCAAAGGCCTCTTGTGATGATAATATTGAAGAGAGTGACCTTGGAGTCTCGAGATCAAGAGAAAATGGGGACAGCAGAAATTCTAGGCTGGAAACAAAACGTGTACTCTTTGGTAAGGTCCGAGATGAAAAAGTCCCGAAATTTGGAGGTATGAGATCTGGGTCTCGGGTGGTTCCATTTCATGATGAGGAGAACTTAGATGTTGACGATGACAATGCAGCTGTCGAGGTTGATGAGAACCCTAGAGACATTGAGAATCTGTCTTTGATCCATGAACAACTTGCTCAGATTGAGGACCAGCAATCCAATCTATTAAACCTCCTCCAGGTAGTTTACTGAAGCTGAATATCCTCTTTCTCTTCCTTTACTTAGATTTTTTAAGTTTTGCACCAACCAGGTAATTCTTTTTTTGATTTCTTATTATTGTCATCTGTAAGTTAATGGTCAACTCTGTTTGACTTTGGTTTCCTGGTAAAATCCTTGGCTTATTATATTTGTGAGAATGCCCAGTATTTTCTGAAATTCTTTGAAGCTTGCATGTGCCTACTCCGAGTTCTTCAGCCATTCATGGAGGATATTTTGGGATCTACTTTTCAGAGTCTTTCTCAAGAATTAATGTGTGTGTGTTTTAGGAGAATAATTGGGTTCTGATGACCAAGTTAAGTTTAATTTAGTAAACACCTTGTCTATACTCAACTTTCTTTTGAACCAGCTACATTCCCCCCTCTCCACCTTTTGGAGTTCACTTAAGGAGGAGATAAATGCTCTCCTTGGATCAGTTTCTGATAATTTACATGCTTTGTTATGTGATATGCCTTGCATGTATTTGTTAGTAGCTTTGCTTTTCATTTTTCCATACTATGTTGTTTACACTTAATTAGAATCATCCTTGTATCATACTCTGTTAATGTTAAATCATTTTAATTTTAAGAACTGACATAATTATAATGTTTGTCTGATTCTAGAAATTCATTGGGAGCTCCCAAAATGGGATTAATTCTCTAGAGACACGTGTAAATGGCCTGGAGATGGCTCTGGATGAAATATCTTATGATTTGGCTGTTTCAAGTGGAAGGATTCCAAACATGGATTCTGCAGATAACACATGTTGCAAACTGCCTGGTGCAGAGTTTTTGAGTCCCAAGTTCTGGAGGAAAACAGAAGGGCGGTTTTCTATTTCAAGGTTATCTTCTTCTGGGCGCGTGCTTTCCCTAAATGCAGTACATAACACACCTGATAAAGATTCTTGTGCTGAATCATATAAGCCCGAAGTCAGCCAAAGGTATCTGCGTCAAAGCAGGGGTGGATTTGTTATGAACGCATTGGCTGATGCTTGCAGTGACATAAGAGAGAATTCAGGGTTTTACTCAAATAGAATATTAAAGAATACCATTCAAAATGCTGAGAGGGTCCAGGTTGGCAATGCTAGTGGTCCAGATGGGACTTCATCAGTTCCTTGTACAGCACCAATGAACCTTAGCAGCAGGTAGTGGAAATTTACTGTAAATTTTTTGTACTTTTTTATATTATAATTATAATTCTCTAGTCAGGTCAACATTTGCTCTATAAATTTGCTATAGTTCATAACTGTCCAGAATGCTTTGCGTATTTGAGTCAGTTTTATTGAAGTGGCAACAGGTGCTGCTCCTTATTTGCTTTCTTTTTTGATGAAAATGAATTCTTTAGGCCTACATGCTTATGGGAAAAAAAAAAATACTTTCCATAGTTTTAGCAACATTTTAGTTTACATATTATTTCCAATATCTTGTTGATCACCTTAAAGTTTACCTTGTTACTGTTGATAAATAATGCCAATATCACTTTACTTTATTTAGACACTTTAGATTTGATGTACCTAAAGGAGATAGAAATTAACGTCGTCTTGCAAACTGGCTTACATCTACAAAATAGGAAAACCAACTAGGACGATAGAAAATTTACAAAGGTATAAGAGCACAAAATATTGAAAGTGTGAAACCCAACACAAAGAACACGAAGCCCCAGATAATACATGTTAGACCACACCCCAGGATCTCAAGCCCTAAACATATTAAGATTTTACTCCAATGTTGGGTTTGTTTTTTTTCCATGCTGTGCACTGCATCTTCTACAAACCTTGTGGAGCCCTCACATACAATTATCTCTCTCTATCATACTTCATCCTTGGTAATCAGTTCTCTTGCAAAAGAACACACTGAATAGAAAATTTAAATATATACAATACATCAAAGATTAAACTAACTAAATGTGATTAGCGTCATTAATGCTGCAGCTTAATTTGGAAAATTGAGTTAATATTCCTAAAATGCTTATAGTTTACTCTAAAAGTACAATGTTAGATAATTAATCACACAGCAGTGTTTCCCACCAGCTATTTGGTTTTGCTGATTTTTTAGCTTATTTATTATGTGGAGAGTGATGAGTTAAGGAAGCCATAAAGAAAGATAAAAAGGGGTGTGCTTGGGCAAGATATTGATTATGCATTAAATCACTCTTAAAGCAGTTCAGCTACTGTTAGTTTCCATCAGATCCTGACCATGAGACAAAGTTCTTTTGTTTTACTTCCGATGCCTGATGTGTGAAATTCACCATTATCATCTTCCTACAAGTGTTTGATTCACCAAATCAATTGTTTGATCTTTCTTGTTTATTAGATTTTCAGCTTAACTGGAATGGAAGCTAAGCTGTTTCGAACTATCGTAAGGTCGCAGACAGGCGCCTCAGATAATCAAAGCTCGAAGGTGAAATGATACGATGAAGCAAGTCATAGATCAAATTGTGATGTAGAAATGCAGCTATGCGGCTTGTTACACGAGATTGTAGGTTTGCCTTTGAAATTTATTAGTAATTATTAACCGCAATACGAGGGCAAGGCTTTTGCATATACAGTGTTTGCAATGGAATCCTTGCCCCATCACTGATTTATTTATTTTGCAATAGAGGCCCGATCTATGTACAGAGAGAGTCTATGTGCATCTCTTTTTAGCTTGTCATTAGTTGCTATGTATGTCATATAATTTTGAATGTCATGCGATGTATTTTAAACAATGGACAAAGAAAAAGGGATACACACACTGAGATATGTTTCTATGAAACTGTTTTAGTTTAGACCACTATATCTGTTATAGTTACGTCCAGCAAATGTTTGGCTACAGCCTAAGCCTAATACAAATTCATTATTGGGGTAGGACAGGGATAAAGCTGGTCAATAGTTGACACTTCCTTTCCAGTTTCTTCTACGATAACTGCGGCTGCATTCCTTGAGTGGGTAGCATGCAACATAACAGATATCAGAGATAGCAGGTAAGCCCATCTGAGCTGGGTCTATGTCTACCCTCTGGGATCCCACTTCCTTCAACTACATGCTATTTCCTTTGGCTACTTGCTACAGTCATTGAAATATTAATCTAATTACATTTTAGGTAATAATTATTTAGTTGACTTTTAAGTCAAATTCACTAAAAAAAGTTTTTTTATTAATTAATTTACATTAATAAATAAAATTTAAAAGTTAACTACTAAACATGATTTAGTTTTATTATTAACTTGCATATACAAAATTATACATTTATTTTTAGTATTTATTTCACGTAAAACGAATGCAATTATTTGTTTAGTAGAAGAGATTCAAATGGTACTCTTTAAACAGAGGATATGTATATATCAACCACTAAACGAAATATTTGAGTTCAAAACCAGTACAACTTTAGGTTAATATCATTTAAAATATTAACAAATTAAAATGTTCATTAAAACATTTTGAGTGGGAGCAAATGAGGCTTCAAGAAAATAGTATATAGGAATTTGATTTGGAATGACAAAAATTATAGTTTTTGACTAAAAAATTCTCATCAATGATTTTTTTTCTAACCGTTTTTTTTTTTTATAATTGGTGGAAGGGGGATTCAAATCTTGTTTTTTAAGTAGAGGATTCATGCATCAACTAATGAATTAAATGTTCCGGTGCTTCAACCGTTTTATATAATAAAAGAAACGATTAAAGCATATTAAATTACCTTATAGAAACAAAATTGAAGCAAAGGGCAAATTGGCCAAATAAGAAAAAGCTCTTAATGAGAGTAAAAGACAGAGACATTGGTAACAGTGCTCTAATGTACCCTACTTCAGTATATATAATAATAATAATAACAAAATGTATGTATTTAGGATTGATGATTTATTTATTTTTGTTTAAAAATAAAATAAAATTGGTATTTGACAAGCCTTGATTATGTTGAGGAATTTCAATTTGAGTGATGGATCAGTTAAAATGGGCGGGAAGCTGTGTCTCCTTTTTTGTTTGTCATTTTTTAATTTTCAGAAAAATTGGGCCCAGTTCTGGCCCATAGCAGTCCATTTTGCTTTCTAACAACCATTCGAAGTTTATTCCAATGGTCCAATCTCAATCGAGCCATTCCCCCCATTTTCCCTTGTACTCAATTTTCCGAGTAAAGGTGTAGTAATCAATTTCATGAATACCATTAGTTTTATTTATTTTTAAAACAATGAACAAGTCCATATAGGAGGCAATATTTAAATGTTTTACCTTTTTCCTTTTTCCTTTTTAAGAAAAAAAGACTAAGAGCTGTTAGATTATATCTGAATTACATTGGAACTAGCTTTTTGAAAATATTATAAACAAATTTACCATTTATATAACAAAATACTCAGATATAATTGAATAACTTTGAAGGTAACATCATTATTTGATACAATACATTGTAAAGGTGACTCGATATTCTTTCACAGGGTTTAAGTAGATAATTTTATTAATTATATTTTTGGTGACGGTAAAAGGGGAGAAGAAAGTGAGATTAGTCCATGGATAAAAAGGAATTGTTAATGATTGAGGTGTTGGGAGATTTTGTGGGTCTTGTACGTGTCCATTGTCACATGTGGTTTGTGACTTGGCACCAGCCTCCCCTAAACAAAAGCTATACGACTTGTATATATCTAAAGCAAAGGCAAAGGTACAAAGGTGGTTGAAGGTGCAAGTGTGGTCCATAATCAGCTTAATGGCCTGCTTTTTAACTGGCAAATGGGAATACAGATGAGCTTAAAAGTGGGAAAGGAGAAACAGACTAGTGTGGCGCTATTCTCCTGTGTAATTCGTCTTGTATCTCTTCTATGCTTGAATCCAGGGGCTAGAGTGCTCACCACCAAAGATATGGCATTGGAATTTTCTTTTATAAAAGCGATTCCCCTAAACATTCTTCTAAATGCAATCTAGTCAATAAGGTTTAACAAGTAAAATCTCTTATTTAATGCATATTATTATCGCATAATTTACAACAATTTACTCATAACAGTTGCTGTGTTAGAAAATTATTTAGAGAATGAAGTAAGAAAATTAAGAAATCAAGATGGTTTTTGAGACTCTGTACATCACTTTCTTTCAAGGTTTAATATGCTTCAAAGATACAACAATATCTCAAAAATTTTCATGTAGAATAGTGAATATTACTATTTGTGAAAATATTACTTATTATATGTTACATACGTGGGATTTTAACATATTATAATAAATGATGATATGACATGATAACACAGTTATTGTGATAGTTTTCACCATCCATATTAACACAACGTGCGAATAAAATATTAAGTGATATTTTGAATGATGACACTTAGTCAATTATTAATTATAAGAATTTATTTGATCTAAAATAAAAGTAAAAAAACTTGATCAAAGATAATAGAAGAATAAAAACTTATTTAAATTTTCTTAAATAATTCAAGAACTTTTTCAAGTATTATGTTAAAAAAATTTTATATAATTATGAAAACACATCTTTTTATGAAACAACTGAGGATGAATCAATATAATTTCTTATTCAATGGTAAAACGTAATTTTATAATTTAGTTAAAATTAAGAATATATTTTGTAAAAATATTCTTTTATTCTCTAACAAAATAATTTCTTACAATTAATTTGTATCAAATTTTAATTAAATTGAAAAAGTAGAATGATAAAATCCATGAGTTAAAAAATTGATTTAACATAAATTGAAACCTTATTCTGAGATTTATTTTTTTTCAACAATTATTTGTGGGATGGTAGTAATTTCATTGTCAGGAGTTTAGTAGTAAATCTCTATCGTTTCCTACGTGGGCAAAGAATTTCCGGACTTGAAAGAAGAGTGACAGATGCATGATGGAAAGAAAAGTCAGTGTGTTGACGTTTTGTTCCCTTTGATGAAGTGGAAGAAGAAGAAGAAGAAAGGAAAAGAAAATTAAAGGGAAAAGAATATATCTTTAAGTTGAGATTTCACATGTTAATGCGTGGATTAGACGAAATTGATGTAAGAACAACCAAACGTTGGGCGGCCAGCTCACATGGAATGAGGTCCACCCACTCTTAACCCTACTTTATCTTTAGCATTCTGCCTATAATAATGAATCAAATTATCTGCACCTGTCCCCAATAATTTTAACTAATTCCAAAATTCATATTGTTTCTCTCCAATTCTTTTTTTTTTTCCTTTAAAAAGCAAATAAAATAGATTATAAAACGAGAGTGTCATTAATTGAACGAAGGTTGCAATGTGCTGAGCACAACATTATGGGGTTGTGCCATCATCAAGGGGAAGGAACAGTTGCAGAAAGCCAAAACATAAATAAAATAAACAAACAAGCATGTTAGAGGGAAACCATTAACCGACTACCTAGTCACGGGAAAATTAAGTGTTACTTTAATGGGAAAATATGCAAGGTTCTTAGCTGCTATCTGGAGTTTATTAGACCCTTTCATGTCACAAGGTCAACCCATTTTGCTTTTAATTAAGGTCATTAAAATTTAAAATCCCAAACTTTAGTGAAAAAAAAAAAAGGATTGATTAAGCATTTATCGATGAAGGGTGCAACTTGAAGCAAAGAATAGATGTGGTTATAAGAGAAATTGCAGGTATATTGGCAGATAATGGATGGAGAAAGCTGTTGAAAAACTTGAAGCACAAGATAGTTTTGTTTTTTATTGTCCTCATATTGTGAATGAATGGTGTAGATGCCTAATTCTGATTAATTATTATTTTTAAAATACTCTTTACAAGAAAATTATATTAGAGGTGTTTCAAAGACGGAAGCGTCCAAAAGAGTTTCAAGCGTGGAAGCGCTCAGGGGTGTTCCAAGCGCACTCAGGAGCGTTTCGAGCGTAGAAACACTCAGGAACAAACATGGAAATGAAAGTAACTCTGAATAAGTGGCAGAGTTCATGAGTTACGTTCACATTTGAAATGTTCTAGAGAGTTTGACTTAGTGGCTCAGATATGAAGATAGTTAAGAGGACTTTCTCTTAACCTTTGCTTGAAGTGTATGTGCTTTATCCCTTTCTCTTTCCTTACTCCTTAAAAATACATGCACTATCATATGCCACTGCTTCATTTACCCAAAACCTACGCCCACTATCCAACTATGTGATCATTCTTTTAATATCCTGTAAATCGTTCTTTAACTGTTCCTCCATGCCAAGCACTTTTTCTTATGATCGAACGTGTTCTCCTAACGACTTCTAAGAAAGTGTTCCTGTTCAATATAAATATGAGAATTTGGAAGGAAAGAATAAGATTTTTTTTAGACACCCAGTAAAGATTACTCTAAAAGCTCTCTCTGGATTTCTCCAAGCATTCTTTCTCTTTAGCTTTTTCCCAATCGCCATGATCCACCGTCTCTTCCACCTTTTCTCATCCCTCGCCACCTGTCACCTAGAACACTTACGCTTCAAGGACTGCTTCAATCTTTCTCTTTGTCGCTGCTAGCGCATCTCGATTCACTCATTGCAACACGTCCTCTTTGCCTAACTAAAAGAACCCTCTACAGATGGGAAGGGCAATGGGGCTTTCCAACGAGTCTGTTTGATGGATAGAAGGAGGTTGAGAGAGGACAAAAAACCAATCTGTTATGAAAGGGAATTTTCGCTTTTGTCCTCATGTTCAATTGGACCACCTCAATGTTAAATGAACTTTCACCAAGACGAAACTTGTGAAGTATTTTGTTTGAAGTGGTGAGATTAAAAAAAAAGCTATAAATAGTTATTAAAGAAAAGAATAGTTTAGTAATAATTGAAATGATTGCACACACAAAAAAATCTAGTATACTAATTAACTCATTAAAATGATTTTTAGTTAGTATGTCGTGTATTATGCATTTGTTTCTATTTATTAAAAAAATTGATTAAAAATTTATTTTTAACTTAAAAGTAAAATCAAGTGTTTTAATAATAATTGTCAAAATCATGTAATACACAGTACATAATTCAACTTAACAACCATAACCTTCTTTATATGAATTGAAAATTTAGGACAGATTGCTTGAAAGAGAAAAAGTGAAACACAAGGAAACTTCATAACTAACAGAAGGAGAACACAACAAATGGCTTGGTAAAACCATTTAAGAAAAAGGGTAGAAGAAGAAACAAGGAAACGTGAAAGTAAAGGGTGTTTGGGTGCGTGCTCTTTTCTGATTGAGCACCAAACATTAGGAAGCACACTTTAATATGGAAATGAAACAGAATTGATCATAATGATGATAAATGAGAACAGAATTACAGTAATCCCTACCAAAAATAAGTCTAAATCATGTAGTAACGACGACTAACAAAGTTGGAAGCTTGTCCACGAAAGCCAAGTGTCTGCTTGAAATCATAAAATAATAAAAAAAGAGAAAGAAACAAAGGAACATTGTCCTACACATATCAACATCAAGGCTGAGCATCCACCTGTCCAGACTCTAAAAACCCATACGGCTCCCTCCCACAGTCCCACTACTCTCTCCTGCCAAGTCCCAACCCGAAAAGAAGAAAGAATTCAACCAATAATCTTCCATAATTCTGCTGCTACAGCCAACACAACCCCATTGTTAGTCTGTCCTTTGACGGCAGCCATAAACGCGTCCTCCCACCCCTTTTCTACCTCCCAAAAAATGCAAAAAGAAAAATAAATAAATAAATAAAAAAAAACCCTGTCGGTACTTGGTTCCAGATCTACACTCTCCCAAGTACTCCCTGGATGGGATAGCCAGCTCCCATAGCAAAAGAACCTCACCCTGGACGCCAGATCTATCGTTATTCTTTTCCTTGTTGGCTTCTTCTTCTTCTTCCATTTTTCTTTTACTTGTAACTATTAGTTTCAGCCCTTTTTATTTTTCTTTCTTGGGTTTTCTTTTGGATTCTGAAAAGATATGGATTCTGAGCAACGTCGGAAGCGGAAGAGAATCTACAGGCCGTACTCGCACGCTCAGTTTTTGTCTGTAAGGTCGTTAATCTTGTGCTTGTCTTTCTTAGTTTTCCTTTTGTTCTTGTCTTCGGACAGGTTTCCAATTCGGACCGTGTCCTTTCACCCAGTTCTCAGCGTCCCACATTTTTCAATCCTGTCAAAAAGTTCCCTTCAGGATTCTTTTCATGGTAAATTACGATTACCCTTGAGAGTAGAAGATCGAGTCTTGTTCCCTGATCACTTGCTCTTGCTTGTGTCCAGCAAGATTAATCAAGCTGACAAGTTGGACTGTGTTTACTACAAGGTTTTAAATGATTCTCGTGAAATGATTGCGGAGGAGACTGTTCAGCAGGGGGTTTTGTCTATTGATGAATACGATGGGTTTAGATCGATTGTTAGGTGCCCTCTCCCGCCTCTGAATTATTCGGCTGCTGTGGATTTGAGGCGGCGTGGACATGGGGTTGCGTATGATTGGTCTTTCAGAATTAATCAAACGGTTCATTCATGGGATAGAATGGTTTATGAAGCTGCAATTGATGGGAAAACGGCCGTTGTTTTTGTTAAAGGGTTGAATCTTCGACCCCATAAAGAATCCGATCCTGCCCAGTTCAGGTGCCAGTTTGGTTTGCGAAATTGGGATAAAGGTGGAGGATTCGTGCTAATGACTGAAGCAGTAGCGGCTGCACAAGAGGTTGTTCGGTGTTTCTTGCCGAGGAGTATAAGAAATAATCCGGATAAGGGTCAGGGAATTCGAGTTACTGTTGTCCATGTTGGTGAGAGTGATGCCGAACGTGAGCCTATGCCGTCCGTGCTTAAAATTCACAATTCCAGACCCTATGAGCACAGGAGGAATCACAGAGGGCAAAAGGAGGATATGCCAATGCCTTCCGTGGCTAGACTTTACAATTCAAAGTCCTACCAGAAGAAAAGGAAGCGGGGAAAGTATGAGCTCTGCGTTTGCACTATGCTATGGAACCAGGCCCCGGCACTGCGGGAGTGGATTATGTACCATGCCTGGCTAGGGGTTGAACGCTGGTTTATTTATGACAATAATAGTGACGATGGAATTCAAGAAGAAATTGAAGAGCTTGATTTTCGAGACTATAATGTCAGCAGGCATACCTGGCCATGGATTAAAACCCAAGAGGCAGGGTTTTCACACTGTGCTTTGAGAGCAAGAAATGAGTGCAAATGGGTAGGATTCTTTGATGTTGATGAATTCTACTACTTCCCTCGTCATCACCGGCGAGCTTTACTGGGTCAAAATTTACTAAGATCCCTGGTTGCAAATTACTCCTCATCAAGGACAATTGCAGAAATAAGAACAGCTTGCCACAGCTTTGGGCCATCTGGGTTGAGCTCACCTCCGTCACAAGGAGTAACTGTAGGTTACACTTGCCGGCTTCAAAGCCCTGAGCGACACAAATCTATTGTGCGCCCTGATTTGCTCAAAGACACTCTTCTCAATGTGGTGCACCACTTCCAGCTGAGAAAGGGATTCAAGTACCTTAATGTGCCTGAAAGTTCCATCATAATAAACCACTACAAGTACCAGGTGTGGGAGACCTTTAGAGCAAAGTTCTTCAGAAGGGTTGCAACCTATGTTGTTGACTGGCAAGAGAACCAAAACCAGGGGTCAAAGGACAGAGCGCCTGGGCTAGGAACTGAGGCAATTGAACCACCCAATTGGCGACTACAGTTCTGTGAAGTCTGGGACACTGGTCTGAGGGACTTTGTCCTGGCAAATTTCGCTAATCCTGCCACTGGAGGCTTACCCTGGGAGAAGGCTCTTCTGTAACCAGTACCAAAATTGCTTGCTTCCAGCTTGACCCCCGTGTAAAACAGAGTAATGACACCAGCCGAAATTCATTCTTTTCATTGTTTTTTGCATTTTTATCTGATTTTTTTCATAGATAGGAGATCAATTGATTATAGGGTTCTTACACAGTTGTAAATTTTGTGACAATGAATAACATTTTTTTTATCTCTTTCTATACTAATGAATGAGTTATTAATGATTCTACCTGTACTTTGTTTTTGTTAAAATGGTTCATGCTACAGCATCTTCATGTTTCTCTACTGATGAGATAACCTAGGAGAGGACATAACTTCAAGCATTTGAATGAATGTAAGTGGAAAACCTCTGATAAAAAGTGTTGGAAAACTTAGAATTCTAATTTGTTAATAAGAATAGGATGAACTAGAATGCATAGTCTAAAATGTTTCTGAACATCTTATGGTATAAAATAACTCCATCCTCTATATATTACATATAATTGCAACTCGTTCACTAGGAGCTTCCTAAAGCTGGAAAATTGAACTAGCAATTTGGAAGCTTAGCCTATTACAAAATATAAGCATGATATACTTTTCATGCACAGCCCTACACGCACATTCCCTACAGCTAAAAAATATGCCATTGCAGGTTTTGTAGCATCCTGGCATATAACAGAACCGTTATAAGGAAATACTAGGTTTGGAATTGTTTTTGTTTAAATAAGAACTTTTCAACAAGCAAGTCCAAAAATGTTTCAATGCACGCGTCAGAAATAGGCAATAGAAATATTTTAGAGGCCTGAGCAAAATTGAATTACTAATTGGCAGAATGAATGGGCCTGCATCCTAATATCTTCTGCCCTCAGTTCCAAGGAGCATCACTACCTGGGAAACCTAAAAATTAAAAAATGAAAAACAAAACAAATTCAAACTCGGGAAGATGGAGAGAGGGAGCATTAAATCACAAAGTAGAGAAAACAAACAACCAAAGTAACATATTACAAATTTGAAAAGATAGACCAAAAGAGGTGTGTTTTACATTTATGTTTTCATGCCCCAAGTGGTTGAGCAGGATTTGTGTTTTTGAACCAAGATATTGCAAATATTACAGTCAGTCAAAGTTCATCCATGTACTTCACCTATCATATTACATAGAGAGAATCCAATTTATATCCATTGAGCATAGACAGCAGTGGTGCTAAATCATGAACATTAATAGAGGCAAGTATGCAGAACATTACACCTTTATTAAAATGCATGACTTGAAACTATGACCAGTCTTCGAAATGTGATCTTAATCTTTATTTTGACTAATGATGCCCCCAGTTTATAGTTTTGCCCTTTGTATACCGGACAACATAGCATGAAAAATTGAAAAATGTGTCAGAGTGCATTTTCTGCACAAGAATCAGAACTTATGTTTCGAGGTAAAAGTCACTGATTGTCCTAGAATCATGGATGCTTTTCACCAAAAATAAATATCCAGATATCAGATACCATCAAATTGTCCTAAACAATATAACCTCAATATTCTCTTCATAGCATGTGATTTGCACCTTGTAAGATTTATGATTATTTACTTGGTCTCATCAGCAACTAAACAGAGTGTGACAGAGAGTTAATGAGGAAAATAGAGTGATTTTATAAATTCAAGGTAAAAAATGTGAGGACAGAGTTCAGAACATGATTTTGCTTTTCTATCAATGGAATGCATATGCAGAACATCCTACATTTGTACTTCAACAAAATTGCTCTTCACAGTTGTCAAAGATGCCTTCAGATAGCATTCGAAAAAAGAAGTGGAAACATGACAAGCTAAATTAGATGTCATCAAGGGTTTACTTTTGCCTGATTAATCCATGTGCCACCAAATAAATCTTTCAAAAAGAAGAAAAGACAAAACGCACTATTCCTATATTCTAGAAGTCATACCCAATTTCCTTTATAGTCTCACAATGTTGAATTGCAAAAAAGGAAAAGAAGAAATAAAGAACTACCTTAAATGAAGGCTGCAGTAATGTTATGAACAATAGATAAATGCTCATAATCTTGTTTCAAATTCACTCTTGCACCACTGTTGGCATGTCACTCATGAATTTTGCAAGTGTTGCATCCAATTTCTCTCCAATGAAAGTAATCCATGCCTGAAAATAGAGGAATACCATGTTAAAAGGATTTAAAAAAAAAAAGCAAAAAAAAAAAAAAGAGGAAGCAAATTTAAAAGAGAAGGGGAGGAGCAGGTGACGAACTACCACAACAGCAATCACAATGGAGTTTCTGATTAATCAGCAAGACAGCTGTCTTTGAAATTAAGATAAAATTTTATCTATAGGAGTCAAAACTTTGGTGAAAAGAATTGTTTCATCTATCAGAAAACAGAAGGGCGATATATAAATGCTTAAAACTTTGTATTCTATTGGGGTTTAGAATGACTGACAAAATTTAAGTCTTCATTAAGTTTTAAAATCACCAACCCATGACACAAAACTGGAGAACAAATAATGACCTATATCCAAAACTGAAGAACAATAAATGACCTACAATCAAGTAAAGATCTCTGTTTTGCACGTCATAACGTAAGAGCTAAATGAACCCACACCCAACCCCCCCCCCCCCCCCAAAAAAAAAAAAAACGAAAAAACGAAACGAACTANCCCCCCCCCCCCCCAAAAAAAAAAAAAACGAAAGACATGGAGACACTAGGATGAAATATGACATTTATGACAAAAAGATTTGCATTGTTGGATTAATACTAACAAGAGAATGGATAATTGAACACTGCTAACAAAATAAAGTACCTGGTCAGAAGTTGTGAAACCCCTGATTGTGTCCCCACCAAGAATCGCAATGCCTTTATCACCCAGTGGTTGCAAGATCACTGCCTAATAAAGTTAAAATAATGTAAATTCTCTCATCTATATATACATAAATAATATTTGAAATGAAGATCTCAAACTTATATCTTGCAAATAGATACAGTAATTGAACACAAAACTTAGTCTGCAGATGAAATATCTTTTGTTCTGTGAAAGGTAAGGTTTAAATTTATCCTAGAGATTGGTAATATAAGCATAACTGATGGTAAATAGAAATGTGAAACCAAGTTATGGCAAGAATCCCAAGAAAATGATCCTCTACAATCATACTGCACAAAAGAATGAAATAATCACAAAATGTTTGCTCTGAAAGACTTAAAGAATAGTGAGAAATAGCATACAGATGGAAAAAAGCTACAAAATTAACTGTTATCTGCATTTTGCCTTAACATGTGGGGTTAAAAACTATTTGCCAAATATCTGTTGTGAGAGCTGATGTTTCCTATTGCTTAGAAAAAAAAAAAAAAGAGAACACAGTTTCCCATTGCCTATAAAAATAAACACTTGATAAATGCATTTGCTAGAGTTTTAAAATTTCATCAACAAATTTTAAGGAATTTCTTTCACAATAATGGTTGAATAAAATGCATCAAAGCTGCTTTTATTTTCATAAATGTTCCCTTCTGCATCCTTCCCCCCACCAAATAAAAAAAAAAAAAAGAACCCCAGTAGGGTTGAAGAAAAAGTGATAATGTTCCCATGAACATAAATTTGAAGATAAAATATGTAAAAGAGAAACAAGGAATCAAAAAAGTTGTTAGAAAAAAAACCTTTGACAGGAATATTTCACCTAGAGTTATTTTTTACTACAATCTACAATTATCCAATCACAACAAAGAATTATGTGAGGGTCAGCCAGTTATAAGTGTGGTCTTCATGATTGTGATTGGACAATCATAGTGCAACAATTGTAGGTGATATGCTCCTGGATTCAAACTTCAGTATTTAGTGTATTAAAGGAATCTAAAAGTCTATAAAGTGCATTGAAAGAATCCCAGCTCTTCACTGCATGAAAAGAAGGTGCACATGAGAAAGAGTAAACATGATTAGAGACCTGCGTATTTGAAGGCAAAAATGGCAGCTCAGACCTCCCAGGGTAAGGGGACAGGTTGGCTAAGTATCTCTCTGCAAAGAATTGAATTAATAATAATTTTGTCAAAACTACTTCCCACACAAACCACTTCAATAGTTTACAACATAAAAGAATAATTGAAAACCCAGACAGAAGTAACTGACGTGCTCCAGACTTCAAAACACCTATACAAAGTGATCCCTGCATCAATTTTGCAGCATCGACAATGACGGGTTCACCATCATTAGGCGATTTAGCTGCCGCACCAATTTGAACAATGCATTTGCAGTCATAAATAATAACTAGAGACCTACAGCATGTTATGGTTGAAAGAGATTCCCAAGCCCTATAAAAAAGAAACAACAGAAATATTTAATCTCAAGACAGGACACAAGAAATAAATATGTTTAGTCTTCGTATATCTTTTAATTTCAGGACACTAGAGCACCTTATGTTTAAGATTTTCTTATCCAATCAAAAAACAAATATATAAACAATGAGGCTGTTAACTGTTTATTACCCAACTTTTAACAATTTCAAGCAAGCAAACCCTACCACTCCTATATTTTATTATTTTTTAATTTCAGAAGCATCACCATTGGAGCTCTACTAGATACAGAAATCAAACTACTTAAAAATTAAAGAAAAATTTGTTTCCGGCAGCGCTCACAATGGTGATTTATCTTAGGAAAACTTAATATAAGAAGAATTATAGATAAATAGTTTAGGAGGAGACAATTTTGAGTAACAAAGGATAACTCAATCATCAGCAATGCATCCCTTGGCACCTAGCTTTGATTTTCAGCAAGGCACTTTTGGGTTTTGATACCAACCATTTGAGACCTAAAATTCCATTTTATCCAGACAAAAGCACATTAGGCATGCACAAGCAGAATATACAAAATGCTTATTCAAATTTTGGAGGTTACCTTAAACAATTTGGTTACAAACTTGAATGGAGAAGTTTTTGCAGACAATAGTTTATGCAGATTCTGAAAGTGAAGTATTTCATTTTATTTACTCCTATTAGGAGACATAGAAGTGACTTACTGGAAATCAGCCAAGTTAAGGAACAATGCTGGTAAAAGAAACCAAGCAATAAATGGATTTAAGCCGAATTTATCTCAAGCCAAGCAAGGTAAGAAAACCATGATATGAACCGCCTCAGCATTATATGTTGTTCTGGGTTAAAATACAAGTGTAATATGATCATTATATGTTGGTATAAACTCTAAAAATTTATGAACCCACCATTGAAAAGTCATACATATGTGAGAAAATCAAGTAAAAAATGAAAAGAGAAGCAAGGAATACCAAAATATCTCAGAAACAACCCATTCAGAAAGTTGAGAATAAAATACTTGGCATTCCACTCCTTGAGGGTCTACCTGATATCAATATCAAGGATAAATTAATCCACTACCATTCAATTTAACATGCACGTGAGCATATCTGGTATGCATGGCTGTGGAAGAAAACAGAACACAAAAAGCGTACAGACTGGCCTTTACCGGAGTGATAGATTTTGGTTGGATTGATAACCATACTAGTCCAGTTAATATACTGGTCACAGCCAAACCAAGTGTTAATAGATCTGCTCTAGACTGTGAACTGATAAGAAAAGAAAAAGCACAATCATTTAATCTTACATTTATGATCATAATAACCTCAAATAACAAAAAGATTGATATGCTGGCAGCAAAACCTTGAAATGAACGAAAAATATAGGGTTAAAATGCAAATTGTGATCATAAACAGTGTTCAATTAGCAATATTATTCCACATTAGTACAAATTTCTATAAATTCACAAATTCAGAAAAAAAAGAAGCAACAAATTAGCACAAACTATTTTAATCTGTCTTAAGTCTAAGATTAGTTGAGCAGTTAATTCGCCAGGAAATGACAATTACCACTAAACTAAGCAAAAGATTAAATCAAAATTTTAAGTTTCTACCAGTAAAGCAACAAATTAACCTAACATTAGTTGACTGATTAATGCATTTAAACCGACATGCAATCCTCTAATCCAATTTAACTGGAATTACACTCAAAATGCTTTGTGAACAATTAACTAATAATCTTCGCATTAATGGAACAAAAAACGAGACAAAGATATCTCAAATTATAATATAAACTTTTAGCTCAATTAAATTAATAACAAATAATAAAAATATTCTAACAACAATATAAAAGATTACCTGCTGGCATCGGCAACGGGAGCAATCCCTGAGACGGCACGGTTAAAGAGAACGGTTAACAAAGACGCTCCCCCGACGTAAATTGGCAAGCTCCGGACTGCTTCGTCCTTCTTAGAGACCCAATGGGCGATCCAATCCCGGCTTGGCTTTGGTCCTTTGTCACTTCCCTTTTTATTCAAGATAAAATGGCGATTAGTTCGTCAATAATTACATTTGAAATGCAATTCAGAGCGTAAAGAGAGGGGGGAAGGGATTCACATTACCCGTTGAATAGAAGAAGCCCTAACAAAGCGCGGGAAATTAGGAAGAGGAGGATGAGGGTGCCTGGGGGTCCATTGAATGCCGATGTGGAGGATCGTTCCCGCTTCCATTGAAAATAAATTACTCCTAATAAATTACAAAAAAATAAAAATAAAAATAAAAATAGTGGAGATAATATCTGCTTCCTCCGGCCAAAAAGGGGAAAAAACATATCGACTTTTGTTTGTTGAATGGCGGGAATCAGACGAGGCTGGTTAGACTTGCTTGATGTCAGCCGTTTGATTGGCTTACTTCGCTGGTGTCATTTAGTATTTTGATTAGCACATAAGTTGTCTTTATCGCTTTAAAGAAAAGAGCTAATCTTATCAATAAAAGAAATAAATTAGCTCAAAGTTCTAAGCATTAGGAGAAAAATTAAACTTTTACTAATAATTAGTAATAATAATAATAATAATAATAATAATCTCTTTGTTTCGAATTAAATGTTAGTATATGAAATTACTCCATTAACTTATCAAGTTACTATATTAATTGCATGTTTAGCCTAACTTTTTTTCAGCTTATCTATCTCTTAAAAGTAAAAACCAGGTCAAACATGATTTTTTGAAAAACTCTTAAAAAAAAGTAGCTTTTTTTTTAAGAACAAAATTTTTTAAAAAAGAGCTTAAAAAAAACTCAAAAGAAGAGCTTTTTCTTCTCTTTTTTTTTTTAAATATAAGAGAATTTTTATTTTTATTTCAAAAATATCCTCATTTATTAAAAATAATTACAATATTATCCTCTCAAAAAAAAAAAGAAATACCTTTTATGATAATTTTAACAAAAATTATAACTTATAAAAAAAAATTTACCAAACAACTTTAGCTTAATTTTAAAAGCTATTATTTTTCATAAGAACTTCATAATAGCTTTTAAGTTAGAAAAAAGCCAGGTCAAACAGGCTCTAAATTTTACTCTATTAAGTTATAGGACATTCATACAACTTGATCAGATGAAGAATATGAGAGATAATCGGAAAAGACTCGAGGATGGAAAACGGTAGGGTAGATCCGATAGAGACAAGATCGGAAGGAGGTGGAGCAGGGAGTGTCGTGACGTGCGGGTCCGGGAACCCGTCCGCCAGACGCGGGCGAAAATTAAAAATCTCAAAGGTGTGGGAGTCGCCACCAATCCTTTTTTTAAGGTGTGATTGGTCACCTATTAACCCGATTCTTAATCGACGAAGTCCTAAATTAATTTTAGGTCCGTCGAAAGAATGAGAACTGGTCCACGTTTTTC